>NC_069384.1:90251500-90506500 GCF_027475565.1 Acinonyx jubatus | reverse complement strand
TGTGTGTGTGTGTAATTTTTTTCTTCCATTACTGTCATGATTTGATCATACATCTATGTTTACATTGCTGTCTCTATAACTATTTCTATAGTTGTATCTCTACCCTTTGGCGCAAATAGAATATATTCTGGGCTACTCTTCAACACTATAATGACTGCTTCTATGAGAATGTTCTCCGCTAACTATAGGCTCAGAGTTTACTACTTTCCAGTTATGTGTTTTATAAGCATTGTCACCCATGTTATAGAAACTACAATGATTATCCTGTTTTACAGGTAAAGACACTTAACACTTAGAGATAGGAATTAAAGCTAAGTATCTATGGCTTCAATGCCTGGTATCTTAACCAGGAAAATACTGACTTTCTTTAAAAAACAGAGAGAGAGACTGAGCAGAGAAAGTTCCTATCTTATTTAAGTTCAAGCCACTGCAGGTTCCTATACTATACATAATACTTTTCTCTGTCTGTCATATATTGCACTTTCATTCAAATAGTTTAATTTCACTGTCATCAGGTAACCATAGCTAAATAAGATTTTCTCTTAAGCTAATAAAACTTAAGGAGATAGGTGATTGTATTCCTTATGGAATTGTGAGTAGTTTTAGTCTGGGTGTCAGAAAAAGGAATCTGTGGCAATGAGGTTAAAGGTCCCATAGAACAAAGTGGAATGATGCATCACCCATGTGAGTTTTCTCTCTGCTACTATGTTTTATCCTTCTATGAAAAATAATCTGAATATTTTAGGAGATTTATGATGAATTTTCTCACATCTTCTGCAAGTATGTGTCACAATTTTGTTCTTATTCCTTACAGTTCAATACTCTTACTTGAATTTTAAATATCATTAGAAAAATAGATAACACTTTTTTTCTTTTGCTGGCTCCTTCTCATTATAAAAAATATTTTCCTCTCTCTTAAATATAAAAGAATGTGTTCCCTTGGTTAAAAAAAAAGTAATTAAAAATATTGTCTGACTTTCAAATCTGACAGTTGTCTTTCTTAATATATAAGAAATCACTATAAAACTGTGTAATTTTTTTCTCAAGAAATAATTTATATTAAAGGTAGCATGGTATTGGTGAAGCTCACTTTTTTTTTAAATTTTTTTTAATGTTTATTTATTTTTGAGACAGAGAGAGACAGAGCATGAACGGGGGAGGGGCAGAGAGAGAGGGAGACACAGAATCGGAAGCAGGCTCCAGGCTCTGAGCCATCAGCCCACAGCCCGATGCGGGGCTCGAACTCACGGACCGCGATATCGTGACCTGAGCTGAAGTCGGACGCCCAACCGACTGAGCCGCGCAGGCGCCCCGAAGCTCACTTTCTTACAGTGTGTTTTTGAAAGGCAAAGATCCATACATTGAGTAGTCTTCAGATTATAAACTTTGTAGTTCATTTTATAGACATATATTCTGATTCTATAATAATCTGTAATTATATTATAGAAACAACCTTTGAAGCCTTATATTTTTATATTTGTTAACTATTAATAACAATGCTTAAAACATGTTAAAAATTACATTTTGTTTTGGACTTTTTATTCCACCGACAGAAACTCAGTTTTCTTAATCATTGACCAACATGGAACAATAGATCTATAAGCAACATAAACCTTGTGCAATGACTTTTAAAATACGAAACTTTATTTTTTGACTACTATGATATTGTCACTTTCAATGTAAGAAATTTATTTTTTTCAGAAGTTTCATCTCATGTAATATCTCTTGATTTTTTTTTTTGATAGGCTATTCTTGTGCTTAATTAACCTAAGATTTCTATGTTAAAATGTGAGGTATCTTTTTATACTCTAAGGATCACTTTCTTGATTTGTTTTTTTCACAGTGTAAACTTTTTATTATAGTAGAAACCTTTAAGAGGTTCTTCTTCATTAGGTTTTCAGTAAATATACCATGGATTTTTTTTCACATTTCCTTATGAAGAAACATTTTCTTCCAGTTTAAGCCAGTTTCTAACATCATAGGGTAGGAGTCTCGAGGAATCTGCACCACTGGTTAGAAACATTTTCATATATATATATATATATATATATATATATATATATATATACACACACACATATACACACACATATATGTATGTATATACATGTATATATACATACGTATATATGTATATATGTATACATATGTATATACATATGTACATATATGTATATATGTATACATATGTATATATACATGTATATACATATATACATACATATATACACACATGTATATATATGTGTGTGTGTGCATATATATATATATATATATATATATATATATATATGATTTTTTTTAAGAGAGGGAGAGAGTGAGAGCAATAGAGAGCATGAACAGGGAAGAGGGGCAGAAGGAGAAAGAATCTCAAGCAGGCTCCATGCTCAGTGCAGAGCCGGATGTGGGACTTGATCCCACAACCCTGGGATCATGACCTGAGCTGAAATCAAGAGTCGGATGCTCAACTGACTGAGTCACCAGGCGCCCTGGAAACATTTTCATATTAAAAACAAATGTCTCTTTGTCAGGAGGATGCTATTATTATCTCTAGTTTTGATGATTTTCTAGGACTCACAGTAGTCAGTAAATAGTCATACTCATGCATGGCTGTGATTTATTACAGAAAAAGGAAAAGGTGGGTTGGTCAATGTCTGAGAGAAACCAGACACAAGCTTCCAGAGTCCATTCCTGGTGGAGTCACACACTTGATTCCTCCAGTAATGAGTGGTGACAAGTGTGAAATGTTGCCAACCAGTGAAGCTTTGTAGAGGCTTGACACCAGCATTTTTATTGGGGGATGGTGATGAGGGCACCCTCTGCCTGGCATATATCAAAATTATACATTCCCAGAAGAAAGGCAGGTGTTCAGCATCAGCTACATTATTTATACAGTTTAGGCACAGTGAGCCTTTTATCAATTCTGGGAATGATGGGAACCCTCCTGAAATCCAAGTTCTATCTCTACCAGTAACACATCATGTTTTTGAGCAAATCACTTTTACCTTTCTGTATTTTCTCTCCTAAATAGCAAGCTATGCTAGATAATATCAGAAATAATCTCTAATTCTCCAGTTACTAGAATCAGTTTTATTTAGGATAGTTTTATATAGAATAGTTTAAATAGAATAGAACAGAGTAAGTTTTATATAGATTTACTTCTTAGTCCATGTAGATCAATGGGATCCTTTTTAATTACTTTTTTCTCTAGCCCCCCAAAATGATTTATTATAGATGAGGTCTAGAGACTTCAGTTGTTTTGATTTTTCCTACTTTGACAATTTTCACATGCAAATGGAATGTTGTATCTTAAATATTAAAAACCCAAAGGGAGAAATTAAGTCATGGACTGCATTGTCTTGAAGACAATAGATATGAAAGGTGACAGCAAGCATTTAATCCCTGTTAACAGATGAGGGCACCTTAAGGCAGAAAGAATAATTAATATGTAAATATCTGCACAGCTGACACATCTTAGAGCCCAAAAAGAATGCAGTTCATCTAACTACTCAACAGGATGATATTTGAGGGCAGATACTGACTTAAAATTTTTTTTTTAATTTGAGTTATGGCTGACATAATACTGACTTTTTCTCATGTCATATTTTCAGGGACTAGAACATAGGAGTGGCTGAATAACAGATGAATAATAGTTATATAAACTTGAAGTAATTTACTCATCCTCTCATTCAATAAGCCTTTTTGAGAAGAAGGTTCCCAAAAGCTTTCTCCACTCTAATATTTTGATGTTTTGATTAATGTTTTTTATAATTACCTTTGGGTACTGCAGTTCATCTGGGATATGGCTTTTGCTATGGAAACTTTATTCTTTCTTAGAACATTAGTTTCTCCATTTTTTAGCAATTTATTCTCTTTCTGCCTTTTTTTCTCAGGTTACTGGTGGCTATCTGGTAAATTATAAATTGTACTTGGTCTCCTGGTCCACTTTCAAGTAACATTTTGGTCTAGAACAAAGAAATATCTCTCTTTGTCTCTGCTCAAGCCACACTGAGACTGATGCCCCCAAACAGCACCATTTCAAAGAAAACTGTGTGATAGAATAAAATAAAGCAATTTGCCATTTTCAGTGAAGATCAGTAGCCACTCTGGTGGAAAATGTGTTCAATTGTTCTTGTAAATGAAAGAGCATTATGGTGCTACTGTATTATTTCTTATAATGCTTTATATATCCTGTACTGACATTTTTCTTTTTAGTTAGTTGGACTTAAAGTATAGCTCTTCAAGTGCATTTAGAGACTTTTATTTTGTTCAGAATTTCTTTAGCAATTTTGGAAAATTTCTTCTTTAATAATTACTTATATCTTGAAAATATTTTTCTAGAGCTACATGGAAAATAATCACCTAAACTGGTATTAAAAAGTAACTAAGTTATTTCAAAACATGAATTTAATTGAATATAGAAATATTATTCTGTACTGAAAATATTGTATGTTGATAGAAGACTCTATCTTTTGGAATTGTATCTTTATAATTTCAGTACCATACTTCACACATTACATTTATAATTCTCTACTTAAATCAACTATTAGGTGTTATATAAAGGAGACATTTTTAAGTATGAGAAATTTGAAGCTTTATGATTAAATCTAATCATGCAAATTTGATGCTTTGAGATTGTGAAAGAACATGTTTATTACTTTGTAATTTAAAATACAGGTAGCCTTAGAGTTGTACTATTGAAATGATGATATATTTTGATCACTTGAAATAGTAGATGTAAGAGATTTGGAAGCATTAAGTTAAAACAAAAGGCACAGGAAAAGAATAATATGTGAAATATAAGACATATTTTCAAGTGGAGCTATAGAATGACACAGTGGTACTGTAAGATATCCAGGCTTGCATGGACCTATAATTTTAAATTTGTATTTATTGTCTGTATGTGTCACGTTTATTTTTTTAAATCAATAATATATTTGCAAGGTTTTTGTATAGTTGTCTATCAGTTGGGCCACAGTATTGCATATCTCAGGAGTTCTATTCTTATTATAGTCTATGTAAATAATACCTGCTGCAGCTCGGCAAGAAAATATGATTGTAGGAATATGCTATTTTGTTTGGCATCTGGTGACAGAATACCAAGGATAGAAGTAGACTTTCTGTAAAACTTGATATGTATAAAAATCATAAATACTTAAGTAATAATATGGAAGTAGTTTTATAGTATTCACTACAAAGATTCACCATTCTAAAACTAGTTGAGAATTCTAAAGTGTCTCAAAGTAATCTTCTGAATTAGCTAAATTGTGCACACAAGCACAAAGTCACATTTCTGGATAACTCAGTGGTCAATACTTAAAGATATAACAACAACTTTATGGAATGACTCAATATTTTTTTAAAAAAAATAAAATTTTTAATGTTTACTTATTTTAGGGAGAGAGAGACAGCATGAGTTGGGGAAGGGCAGAGAGAGAGGGAGACAGAATCTGAAGCAGGCTCCAGGCTTTGAGCTGTTAGCACAGAGCCCAACATGGGACTTAAACCCATGAACGATGAGATCATAACCTGACCCAAAGTCAGACCTTAAACAACTGAGCCACTTAGGTGCCCCTTAATCATCCATTTAAAGCAAATACTTTAAAGCTAAAATTATTTTGTTAATTTTCTAGCTTTTCCGCTGAATTTTTACTTGAAAGGGCATCTGTAGAGTGCATCTTTTATCAATTTGAATATTAATTTCTTGTTTATGAATGCTTAAGTTACAACATTTTGTTCTGGTGCTATAGAGTATTTATTTATTTATTTATTTATTTATTTATTTATTTATGGTTTCTTTTTTTTTTATTATGAAATTTATTGTCAAATTGGTTGCCCTACAACACCCAGTGCTCATCCCAACAGGTGCCCTCCTCAATACCCATCACCCACCCTCAGAGCATATATTTAGCATGCTTATTATTCCTTTCCTAGATATTTGTAGGTATATGGAATATGCTTTTTGTCAATATCACAAATGTTTCAAAAAAAAGATTTCAGTAACAAATTTAGGATATACTCTTAGAAATTTCATGATAGTTTAAAAATTAAAACATATTAATATTATCTTATAAAGCAAATCATATTCCCAAAGAATCTGGGAAGCTTTTTCTTGAAGACTAGAATGATTTCTTTGGATTAATTTATGTAACAGTACCTAACTAAAACTTAATTAAGATTAATACAAGCATTTAAGGCTATAAATGCCCTTCTTGATACTAAGTTTACTATATTCTATAAGTTATATGAAGTATTCTTTTTATTTTTATTCAATTCTAAGTAAAAATTTTCAGTATGATTTATTTAGTTTCTGACTCATGAGTTATGCAGTTGTGTGTTTTCAAAATTTGTATTTTGTTTGTTTTTATAAACATAATTGATCTCACTGCAATCAGTGAAGATGCTCTATATTTTGAAATTTTTTGAAACTTACTTTTTGACCCAGACTGTGGTAAATATTTGTTAATATTCAGTATGTGCTTGAGAAGAATTCCCTAATTGTTGATTTCAGAGTCTAATGGTTTCATTAAATTAATTTTGCTAATTTTATTGTTATAAATTTCTGTCATTAGTAATTTTCCCTAATTAACCTATTGGTATTTGAATGAGGTGTGTCAGTGTCTCTCAGTGTTATTGATATTGCTAATTTCTGAGTTTATTCTTCTTAGTTTGTGCTTTGTATATTTGGAGGCTTTTAAATTATGTGCATATAATTTAGAATTACATATGTTATCTATTTCTAGTTAATTGAATGTTTTATTATAATGAAATTACCATCCTAACTCTAGGAACAATTTAGTTTTATTTTGTCTGAAAAGTGTTTGGCTATTTCACATTTCCTTTGGTTCATGTTTGCTTTGTATATCTTTTCCCATCTGTTTCCATTCAGACTTTCAAAATCTGTATGCTTTACATTTGTCTTGTGTCCCTATAGCTGTGTTTCTTTTTTGGTGTAAAAATATTATATTTATTTTTCTCTGTTTGAAAAAAATAATAGATTATTTTTTGAGCAGTTTGTATTTACAGAAAAATTCAACAGAAGGTACCAAGAGGTTCCTTCCGTACAGGATCTCACTACCCCCACCTCTAGTTTCCCCCATTGTTAACATCTTACATTAGTGTGGTGCATTTGTTCCAAATGAAGAGCCAATAATGACACATTATTATTAACTAAAGTCTATAGTTTACATTAGGGTTCAATCTATATTGTTCATTCTGTGAGTTTTGGCAAATGTATAATGACATATATCATTATAGTATCATACAGAATAGTTTCACTGATCTAAAAAAAATCATCCTTGCTTTACCTATTCATCCCTCCTTCCTTTCTCCTGAAACTTTGGCAACCACTAATTTTTTTTTATTATATCCATAGTTTTGGCTTTCAGAGTGTCATATAGTTGGAATCATAGTATATGGCCCTTTCAGATTGGCTTCTTTCATTTAGAAATATGCATTTAAAATTGTTCCATGTCTTTTTTTTACAGCTTATCTCTTTGTAGTTTCATAGCTTATCTGTCTTTATTGCTGAATAATATTCCATTTTATGCTTGTTTCCATTTTATGGAAATCTATGGATGTTTAAACAGACACAGTTTGTTTATCTGTTCACCTATTTAAAGACATCTTAGTTACTTCCACGTTTGGGTACTTATGAATAAAGTTGCTATAATAATTCATGTGTAGGTTTTTGTGTGAACACGAGTTTTCAGCTCATTTGAGTGAATACCAAAGACTGTGATTGTTAGATCATATTTCAAGATGTTCAGTTTTGTAAGAAATTGCCAAACTGTTTTCCAAAGTAACTGTACATTTTATATTTCCACTAGCAATGAATAAAAATGTCTGTTGCTTCTTTATATTCTTGCTAGGATTTAGTATTGTTAATGTTTTAGATTTTGGTATATAGCCAGAGTCCTAAAATTATCCAGTCAGACATTTTCTTTTGTATAACTGATGAATTATTGCATTTATATTTATTTTTATTCTTGTTTATCTTACTGTATCTTTTTTATCTGTTCATATGATCCACTTGTCGGAATCGTTTTAACTTCTTTCTTGCTTCATGTTGGATTGATGCTTCATGTTTGGTGTGTGTTTGTTTTTCATCCCATTTTTTCCCTTTTCTGGTTCGGAACTATTATTCTTGTGGCTATTCTTGAGTTTTACCATGTATATTTAAAGTGTAAAGTAAAAATGATAATTAAGGGCTGGGATCTTAGAACACTTTGTTATGATCACTCTTCTGATTTACTTATGATTTTCATTTATTTAAATTGTTTTAATAATGTCTCTAATTTTGAAATTATTGTTCTTATATATAGATAATATTCATGTGGACTTATTTTACATTAATTCCAGAAAGACAGTATATTCAAACACAATTCTCTATTGCAGATTATATCCTTTCATCATGCCGAAGATGTTATTTTATAATTTTCTGGCTTTCATTATTGATGTAGAGGAGTCTGCTCTGATATGGCTGCCATTCATTTTTTGAGGATTTGATTTCTTTTCACCTACTCCCTTGCCTGTGTGTCTACAGTTTCAACACCATGTGCCTAGTTGTGGATTCATTTAGTTGCTTTTACTATTTGGATGTGTTTAGTGATTTTCTCTTCAAATACAGATTCTTCAGCCTTTTTTTTACACTCTCCTCTGGTTCTCTGTTTAAAATTATCTCAGGTCTTCTTATTCTATCTTCTATATCTTTTCATTTTCCCCATATTTTTCTATCTTGTTTGCTCTTTGTTTCTTCAAGTCTGTCTTCCTTTTCCCTGATTCTTCTTCACTTCTGTGTAATCTGTTGTTTAACACTTCCTTCTTGTTTTATTTTTAACTATTATATTTTTATTTCCAAAAGTTCTGTTTTTTTTCAAGTCTGCTGAAATTTTGGGAGCCTGTTATAGAACTTGAATAGTTCTACTTTATGATTAATTTTAAACAATAAAAAGACATATTTTATTAAGGATAGATTTTACCCATCCTGAAATCCATTCTCCTAGGTACATCAGGTACATTTCATAGGTACATAGTAGTCAAGGCCACTTCCAGTAGCCATCTGATTTCCAATGTTTTGCGAACTGAGAATGTCATACCAGTATATATTATATTTCCTTTGGCTTTCATTGAAGAATGAAAGATTGGCATGGCAGAAATAAATGTATTAAGGACAGGTTATGACACAGATAATTTGATACTATTCTGATTGACCTGAGCTGTGACAATTTATATGTTAATATTTATGTTCTTTATTTTGATAAAATTAAACATGTAAAATCATAGAAGGATTTACATTATATGTATTTTAAGTAAGAAGTTAAGTAAGTTTAAAGAATAGCTTATTAACTTTAAAATCAATATGGAGTTTCACTGTATGATGTGTTTAATTTTTAAACAGTTATTGCTAGCAATTAAAAAATAGATATATACTTATTTCTTATACAGTACATGATATCAGTTTTTCAATTATACTAAGACATTAGGCACTGAACATCTGATTAGAGCAGTTTCCCTAATAGATCCTGTTAATGTAAATTAAATTGAAAATTTCACTACATGTTTTATTTCTGATACATTCCAAGTATTACTTTACCTGCATTTATTTCCAGAATTTTAAATACTTGATTCAATAATACTAAATGAGTTAGCAAATTTGACAATAATATCAGGAGACAATCTGATGGATTCAAATGACTCACGCCCAGTTTTAAATCATACTTCTGCCTAAAAATGAAAAAGTAAAGCTATATGACCATATGTCAACTGTTTGGTCTTTCTGAATATCAATTTTGTCATTTGTAATATGAGGATAACAGTATTACTATAAATACTAATAAAAGAACCTTGGGGGTGCCTAGGTGGCACAGTTGGTTAAACATCCAACTCTTGATTTCAGCCCAGGTCATGATCTCATGGTTCGTGGGTTGGAGCCTCACATTAAGCTCTGAGCTGGCGGTGAGGAGTCTGCTTGGGATTTTCTCTCTCTCTGCCCCTTCCCTGCTTGCGCCATTTCTCTCTCAAAATAAATAAACTTAAAAAAAAAAAAGAATCTTACATAGTACCTGGTGACCAATATTTTTTCCAAGAAATGGAACTTATGATAGTTTTTATTATCATTATTATTAATAAAAGGATACTTGTAAGAGTTTTACATCCTTTGAGTTATTTTTCTTTGAAAAGTTTACATAAACTCTACTGTAACATGATATAAAACATAAAAATTATTATTGCTGTGTTTCTTCAGTATTATATCTCTGTGTTGGGAATGAGTGTTTATAGCCATTTTCAGGTATAAATTTATGTAATTGGAATTATGACATAGGTAGTGTCTACTTGTGAGTACATTGTTAGTGTTCATGTTATTTCGGAGCCGCCATTTCTTCTTTTGGAAAACAAATAGTAGTGCTCAGAAACAGACTAATTAATGTTTTTTTCTGTTCTCCATCACTACTAATTTCTACTTATTGACACAGCAAATTAATAATTAATCATGCACATTTACATTGCATATATAGTGTCTAAATAAAGATCACCAACTCAGGAGCGCCTGTGTGGCTCAGTTGGTTAAGCATTTGACTCTTGATTTCTGCTCTGGTCATAATTTCACAGTTCATGGATTCGAGCCCAGCGTTGGGCTCCATGCTGACAGTGTGAAGCTCGCTTAAGAATCTCTCTCTCCCTTTCACTCCCCTCTTCCCTTGCTCTCTCTCTGTCTCTCTCTCTCTCTCTCTCTCTCAAAGTAAATAAAAAAAGATCACAAAATCAGTTCTTATGAGTTATTGGAAGACATCATTTGCAGAGGTTCAAGGAAGTTTTGTTAGTGGAATAGCATAGATTTGAACTCAGTTTTTTGGATTCAGTGATAGAATTTTTTTGCCACACGACATTGCCTGCCACAAAAAAATGGTCTCTAAGCTAAGGTTAATGCATATATGAAAAGTTTAATTACAATAAGTGTTAAAGTAACAGTTCAAAACTAAGTAAGATAAGTGGGAAAGGAAAGGACTATGACAGGACAATACATGATTATTGACAGATGAGGCATGTAGAAAATCATGCTTTAGTAATCCCAAGAACAAACTATAACTTATTCAGTGATTTATTAGCTCCTGTCATGTATCTATATTTCTGGTATATGTCTGGTATATGTCCTATTCTAGGATGTCTGGTCTTCTCAGTTAGACTGTAAGCTCATGTGGGTGGGAACTATTTTTTTATTTTTCTGTACCCCCATGAGATATGACGTTGGACACACCTGCTAAATGTGCTTGTGGGTTGAATCATTGTTATCATTATTTAAAAAAAATAAGAATATTTTCTAAGATATAACTGAGTTAGTCTTAATATAAGATACTTTTAAAATTATACTATAATTAAGTCTGCTGATATGTTTTCAACATGTTGTGTATAAAAAATAGTCACCCATTCATGCTTCTTACCTTCTCACTTTCTCATTCTCATACCTTCTCAGTTATATATGGGAATATATCATATCTCTATTGACTAATGATGAATTTTTCTTAATTTTAGCCATTCAAAAAATATGCCCCCTTTGTTTGCTCATATACAGTTCGTGACTGTTATATGAGTTTTAGTAAAAAAGAAAAGATTATAACGCCTGCTAACAAAAAATTATAGAAGAGGACATATTACCTGCACATAAATAAGTTTTATTTATGTATAATTTTCTATAAGAAATACTCCTTTAATAAGGAACAGATAATAATCCAAACAGAATCATTAAATGTGTAAAATTAATAATGTTAAGTATAGTGTAGAAATTAAAAAATGCTCAGCACTGCATTAAAAAATCAATGCATTTGAAGAATAATTTACATATTTCCATTCCAACTGTACAGCCCAATGAAGTATGACAAATATGTATACCCTTGTAACTATCACTGCATATTTGCAGTAGCTGTTTTATAGTCCTTGTCTACTAATGTCATTATCTCTGTCATTTCAGGATCATTTCAGGATTTCTATTGTCTGGTTTTTCTCTTGGTAATGGCAGTCATTTCTCTGCTTCTTTGCACATTTAAAACTTTAAGTGATTATGAGTGCTTAATTCAAGTTTTCTTTTAAAGATTGTTGAATTTTGTTTTCTAGGTCGTTAAATTATGATAAGCAGTGTTAGGTTTAAAATGTAGTTTATCCATTAGGGCACCTGGGTGACTCAGTTGGTTAAACGTCCAACTCTTGGTCTCGGCTCAGGTCATGATCTCATGACTGGTGTGTTAGAGCCCCACGTCAGGCTGTGTGCTGACAGCGCTGAGCCTGCTTGGGATTCTCAGTCTCCCTCTCATTCTGCCCCTCCTCCCTTGTCTGTCTCTCTCAAAAATAAATAAATAAACATTAGAAAAAATAAAATGTAGTTTATCCTAGGCTGGTTTACTTCTCCTGCTATGGTATGACATTTTCTGGGTTCTCAAGTGAATACCTTAGGTGTTCAAGGATATCTATACATTCTGGCTAGGTAGAGCTGTGGGAATTGTTCAGCCTACAGCTTACCTTGCTTGCTCTTTGCTCAACCACATAGAGTTTCACTCTATACGGCTTATTATTGAACAAATGAGTCAGATGCTGCCTGTGCAGTTTCCTAGAGGTTTTTCTCCTTGGAGCTCCATTAGCTCTTTACTTTGCTTTCAAATTCTAGCTTTTCCAGCCTCTCCATTCACTACTTTATGTTTCTTCACTTCTCTGAGATCGTCTGTGAGATCTTGCTTGGTTTCTAATTTTCCATGTTATTGTCTAGAGTCCTTTTTATAACATTTCCATGGTGTAAATATTCCTATCATGGCTAATTTCAAGTTATTAATATGACATCGCTGAACATAGAATTGGGGAGAAATGAGCACAGTCAGGTCTTGTGAGCCAGTACCAAGCTTGCCCCAGTAAACCACTAGGGTTAGAATTTATGACAGCAATAGCTTTTTTTGAAATAAAATACATTTTGGAGATGTATAACATCTTATGAATTATAAATTTTGAATTATTTCCCATGTTTGGTTCAGTAGTTTCTTCTATGTAATTTCTATTCATCTTCAGACTAAGTTGTGGCAATTGATACAGTTTTCTGAGTTGCACTAGACACCTTCTAATAAGCTTTTTAAGGGAAATTTCAAGTGAAGGGAATTTAAAATAATTCTGTATGATTTATGTAAAACTTGTTCACTTACATAGTGTTTCATATATATAATATTTTTGAGCCTGTCTTATAGTGAGCATTAAACATCACTTCAGCCATCCTTGCTGAAAAATTATTAGATAGTTCTGTTTCTTTCTGAAAGATTGAGTAGTAATGAACGTGTTTTCTTTATACATGCAATGTAGATAAAAATTATACTATGAGTATTATATTTTTATGTTTATTTATTTTTGAGAGAGAGAGAGAAAGGGAGAGAAAGAAGAGAGAGAGAGAGAGAGAGAGAGAGAGAGAGAGAGAGAGAGAGAGAACACGGGCAGGGAAAGGGCAGAGAGAGAGGGAGACAGAATCCCAAGCAGGCTCCGCATTATCAACCCACAGTCCAGTGTGGGGCTCGAACTTACAAGTTATGAGACTATGACCTGAGCTGAAACCAGAGTAAGATGCAACCGACTGAGCCACCAAGGTGCCCCTAAAATGTCAAATCTTAACTCTTTAAATGATGACAATGATGAACTCTAAATAATTCAGGTTAATTTTGTTTTTGCTATAGTGGTGATGTTCTTATTTCTATTTCTTTTTTTTTAAGTAGGCTCCATACCTAACGTAGGGTTTGAACTCACAACACTGAGATCAAGAGTTGCATGCTGTACTGCATGAGCCAGCCAGGCACCCCCCCTTTTTTTCTATTTTTGATAAAATAAACATAATTAGTATGTTTATTGTTTGTTATAGGTATATTGCCTTTAAAAGATATTTCACCTTGGAGAGTGATTCTAAAGACAGTTAACTAATACATATTTATTTCCTCTTTAAGTAAATAAAACCCAAATAATTAAAAAGTTAAATTTTAGGGGCATCTGTGTAGATCAGTTGGCTAAATGTCAGATTCTTTTTTTTTTTTGGCTCAGGTCATTGTCTCATGGTTTGTGATTTTGAACCCCAAGTTGGGCTCTGTACCTGCTTGGGATTCTCTTTCCCTTTCTCTTTGCCCCTCCCTTACTTGTGCACATGTGTGTGCAATCTCTCTCTCTCTCTCAGAAATAGATAAACTTAAAAAAATTATAAAAAAAGTTTCATTTACTCAAAACAGTTAAATTTTAGACATTAAATCTAATTTTCGTGCAGATCATTTTTTAAAAATTTACTGAAATAATTATACAGTTCTCAAATCATCAAGTGGGTAAATGAGACTTAACTTTTGTATCACTGGACTTCTAAGACTTTCTTGTTTTAAATCACTGATGGGTCTTTAGCATTTTTTTTCCTGCAAAAAATGGGTAAGAATATAAACAAAAGATTCTAATTTTGCAGAAATGTCTAGGAAAAGAACCATTTAACTAAAAACATTTTATGAAGCTACTGAGTAGTCATGGCAACAAAAAGTTACACTCTTTTACACGTGTAAATTTTTTCATGTGGAAAGGTTTTTAGTCCTTAATAATTGCTGTTTTCCTCTCAAAATTTTGTCAAAAACATTTCCACGATGAGAAAAAAACGTATGGCTTATTTTAATGGTTTACATTAGGAAATTTATTTAACTTTTTAAAAAGCAGACTCATGGAGGAAATTTGACTTATAGTAAATTGCACGGGAAGTGTATAATTTGTGAAGTGTTGACTCACTTATACACATGTGCAATCATCACTACAATAAGGATAATGAGCACGCCCATCCCTCCCACTCTCTGCCATCACTCCCTGTGCATCCCTTTGTCCCCAGGCATCCACCTACCGTCTGTGTCACGATAAGTATTTCCATTCTCTCTCCCTCTCTCTCTCTCTCTCTCTCTCTCTCTTTTTCTGTCTCTTCTTTATTTCACATAATTATTTTGAGTTTCATCCTTGCCATAGTGTATTTTAATACTCCATTTCTTCTTTTTCTTGAACAGTATTACATTGTGTGTACTTCCCACAATTTGTTCATCCATTCACCTGTTGAAGGATATTTGCGTTGTTTTCAGATGTAGGTTATGAACATTTGAATACAAGATTTTTCTATGGTAATACACTCTCATTTCTCTTGGGGAAAATACCTAAATGTTGAATGGTTGATTATATGATAGGCATATTTTGACTTTTTAAGAAATTTCCAGTTCCCAGAAGCAATACATGAGAGTTCTGTTTCCTCCACATCCTCGCCTCAGTGTTTTTAATTTTGTCTATTCTGATAGTGGCAGTGGTGTATTGTAGCTTTAATTTATATTTCTGTAATGATAACGTTGAACATCTTTCACATGCTTATTTGCTATCTGCATATTTTCTCTGGTGAAGTGTATAAATAATTTTGTCCGTTTAAAATTTGTGTTTGTTTTCTAATTGTTGACCTATGATAATTCTTATATTCCAGATATAAGTACTTTATCAGTTATATGCTTTACAAATATTTTTTCCTGAATTGGCTTGTCTTTTTCATTCTTTTAATGGTGTCTTTGTAATACCACAAGTTTTCATTTTTTTTTAATGTTTACTTATTTTTGATAGAGAGAGGGAGAGTGTGAGCTAGCAGGGGAAGGGCAGAGACAGAGGGAGACACAGAATCCGAAGCAGGTTCCAGGCTCTGAGCTGTCAGCACAAAACCCAATGCGAAGCTCGGACTCACGAACTGTGAGATCATGACCTGAGCTGAAGTTGGACGCTTAACTGACTGAGCTACACAGGTGCCCCACAAATCTTTCATTTCAATGAGGTCAAGTTTATCAATTTCCTTTTCCCCACTTTGGATCTTTCTTTTTGTTTCATATCTAGGAAGTCTTGCCTAACCCAAAATACAAAAGGTTTTTCTTTCATGTTAAATTTAGGTCTTTGAATTAATTTTTGCATATTGTGTAAGTTATAGATCAAAAAAAATTTTTTGTATGTGGATATACAATTGTATATCCATGTGATAAAATACTTATTTCCCCACCGAATTGCCTTTGCACATTTGTTAAAAATAATGTATCCATCTGTGGATCAACTTCTGACTCTATTTTCTTCTATTTGTCTGTTTTTCAATCTTGGTGCCAATACACAGAATACTGATTACTGTAAATCTATAACAAGTCTTGAAATCCTGGAATGTTAGGTCTCCACTTTTGTTCATTTTTAACGTTACTTTGGCTATTATAGGACCTTTACAGTTTGTCAATTTCTACAAAACATCTCCTGAGATTTTTATTGGGATTATATCAAATACATCTATCAGTTTGAGGAAAACTGGTGTTTTAACAGTGTTGAATCTTCTAACCCATGAGCAAAGAAACCCTTCTTCAATTACTTTTTGTAATATTTTGTAGTTTTTGATGAACTGATATTCTGTATTGTTTTGTCAGATTTATCTGTTAAGTATATGATATTTTTCATGCTATTTTAAATGGTATTTTTTTACTTCAACTTGACTGTTACTAGTATATATAAACACATTTTTATATCATTTATACACCAGTTTTAGTTTGTTAACAACATTGAACAGAAAGTATAGAGAATTCCCTTCTTTTTAAAATTTTTTATTTTAGAGAGAGAGAGCATGAGTGGAGCAGAGAGAGAGAGAGAGAGAATGAGAATACCAAGTAGGCTGCATGCTCAGCACAGTGTCCCACGTGGGGCTTGATCCCACAACCCTGGGATCATGAAATGAGCCAAAATCAAGAGTTGGAAGCTCAACCAACTGAGCCACCCAGGCATCCCTTTCAGTGTTCCCTTGTCTCCTCTGCCCTCATACATGTTCACCTTCGCCCACTGTCAGAATTGTCATTGCTTTCCTTTTTTCTTTTCTTTACTCTTTTCTTGTCTTTTCTTTTCTTTTCTCTTTTCTCTTCTATGTTTCTTGTGTTTGGGTTTCTTGAACTTTTTAGATCTGTGGATTTACAGACTTCATTAAAAATGGAGAAGTTTTGACCATTATATCTTCAAACCTTATTTTCTGTATTTATCTCTCTTAGCCTTTGGGGAATTCAATTTCATGTGTATTAAGCTACTTGTAATTGTCCCACAGCTTGCTGATGCTTTATTCATTACTTAAAAAAAAATCCCGTTTTCTCTTTATATTTAATTTTGGAGTTTTTTTTATGGCTATGTCTTCAACTTACTAAATTTTTCTTATGCAGAAAAAAATCTAATCTATCATTAATTTAATTGGTTGTATCGTTTCACCTCATGTTGTAGTTTTCATGTCTAGAAGTTTGGTTTAGGTCTTTTTGTATACATCCCATGTCTCTTTAACTTTTGAATGCATGCAATACAGTTACAATACATATTTTAACACAATGAAACAGACTGAATTTAGAATCCAATATGAGAGGTTGCCTTCTATTAAGCTGGGCATTAAAGAAATTTGTAGAATTGTAGATTAGTAGCACGCATATTACTAAACATTTTCATAAAAATGCACTAATATCTAATGGGTTTTTATTGCTTTTTTAAATGAGTTAAAGTATTTCAAAATTTCTTAGTTTTAATTTCCAATACAATAAATATTAGCAGATATAACTCATGTAGGTGAAAACTCTTTGGAATATTTAGCACTTTCAGAGTACAAAGTGGTCTTGAAATCAAAAGTTTTGAGAACTGCTGAACTATTATCTAATTGCACATCCCTGTATTATTACTATGATGGTTAGTAACCCTGAAATCATGTAGTTTCCATAGGTCTTATTCTGAGAGTAGTGTAAAAGCCTTTGCTAAGATTTACAGTTAAATTATATGCTATGGTCGGAATGTTTGTGTCCTGCCCCAGATTCATATGTTGAAATGTTAATGCCCTGTGTGATGGTGTTAGGAGGTGCAATCTTTGGGAAGTGATTAGGTCACGAAGGTGGAGCCCTCATGAAGATTAATGCCTTATAAAAGAAACCTCGGAGGGGTGCCTGGGTGGCTCCATAGGTTGAGAATCTGACTTCAGCTCAGGTCATGATCTCAGGGTTTGTGAGTTCAAGCCCAATATTGGGCTCGCTGCTGTCAGTGTGGAGCCTGCTTTGGATCCTCTGTCCTCCTCTCTCTCTCTCTGCCCCTCCCCACTCTCAAAAATAAATACACAGTAAACAAACAAACAAAACAAAACCTCCCTTTAAAAATAAATAAGAGAAACCCCAGAAAGCTCCCTTGCCTCTTCTCCCTTGTGGGAACACAGAAATTGGAAGTTTGCATTCTAGAAGACAGACTTCATCAGAACCTGATCGTGCTGGCTAATTGTTCTCAAACTTCCCAGCTTCCAAAGCTGTGAGAAATAAACTTCTGTTGTTTAAACCACATAGTCTATGTTTATTTTATTTTTTTCAGTCCCAGTGGACTAAGACACTGTAGCAAAGTATTTGTTTCTAAGCTTCACAACTCTAAATTCTAATGGATCAGATTTGCTTAAGAAACTATAGTACCATTCAGAAACAGTCTGGGAATAGCCTTAGAGAAATATGAAGTGAGCATGGTATAGAAAGATCATGAAATTTGAAGGCCAAAGCTTTAGATTCTAGCTCTTAAATTTAAACCTTGTCTCTTAATTATTCCATCACTTGGAGTATATGTCAATTTGTTTATTCATTTTCAAATGGGTCAAATTGACCAAGCACCACAGGGTTGTTCTGATGATTAAATGAGACAACAGAGGTAGTAGTGTTTAGAAAACTATTATACAGTACTTATATTAAAGGTTATTCCTGGTGCTATTTTGACTTCTCATTTAAAATAGGAACAAGATCTGGGATAATGGTTTACATTGTCTCAAGATTTGGGATGGCTATCCTGGGCATACTTTTGCGGTTTTGTGTTTGTTCACAATTAAGTATGACCATTAAGTAAAAGTCAAATTGTTATTTTACCTGCTACATCAAAATATGGTTTTTGTTTTTTTTCTGGTGAAACCATATGCTATAATTAGCTGAGATTTTGATCCAATTATATGTAGTGATGTTTATTTTTTCATAGCTATTTATGTTTTTATTATATTTTGAAAAAAATGGGTTATTTAGTGTTGCATCTTAGTATGATGTAAGCAAATTAAAATATACTTTGCTTTTTTACTTGAGTACATAAGATTATTCCATAACTTTAGAAGATACTGAAATTTTTAAATTATTTTTTTTCTTAAAATATTTGTTCTTTCCTCCTTGCAACTTGTTTCAACTCCCTTGTGCAATTTGTTTGAAGAATTTAAAAAGTATTATTGGATTTTAAAATATGATTGCAGGTATTATTTATATCTTTATTGTTTCTGGAAAGTTGAATCATGTGTTTTAAAAGGAAAAAGGGATTGCTTTGACCTGGAGTAGATATGTTTTGAAATGGCAATGAATTTTCTTTCAAGTAAGATAGTAAAGGACTTTTGCAAGGTGTATAAGAGTTAATCTTATTTAGTTGGAAATATTTTAATGAAAAATCAGGAATTCTTAAAATTTGTATGATCTTGATAGAACTATTTAGCTAGAAGTATAATAGGTAAGAACTACATATTAAAAGGTACAACTAATTATAGTGCTTCTTATTAATTAATTAACTAATTTTGTTTGTATATGTAACTGTTTTCTATCTTATTTTAGAAATCTGAGGGAAAGAGTATTCATAGTTGGAAGGGATTTTGGAATAGTGCAAGTACAGTCACCAAATAAATTGTCCTTAGCTCCACCTCTATGTTATACTTCTTTTTATATCATTACATCGAAGCTTGGGAATTAAGGAAATGAGTAATAGCACAGCAGAATAATGTGGACAAAGATATGACAGATAACAAAATTTAAATAAAAATTATAACTTCTTAGAATTTGAAATAACAAGAAAGGACTTAACTTTATTGTGTTTGAAAATACTTTTAATACTCAAATTATTTATAAGATTTTTTTGGTGATATTTGCTAAGACACTTTCTGTGAGAATTGTGATAATTATAAATATGGGTCTTATTGCTTTGGGTATTTGATATAAGTAAGAAAAAAACATAAGCTATTTTCCACAATCTTTATGCCCTATTGTCAGCGTTGGTGACTAAATGAGCTAGACCAAATGCTATTTTAGCAGTAAAGAGGTTGTAAAAATATAGTAATACACCTTAGGGTCAAATCTTAAGGGGCATGTCTGTTCTAGTTTAACTATGTAATAAGTATAGTAAACAAATATTATGAAGTTCATGTGGGTGGAAAAGATCATTTTTCTACTTGAAATGTTGGAAATTTATATAATATCTTTATCAAAGATGTTATGCAATTTCATTATTTTTAACTATTAATTTGTTACAATAGTATAAGTGAAATTTATGAAAATGAGAAGTGAACTTTGGAAATGATATAATTTTAATTCTTTCATCATTTTCACTTAACTCAGTTTTGTATTAGAATTCCCAAAGCCTAAATAATTTTCTTAGTTTTCTTCAGTTTTAGAAGGAATGCAGACTCATCATAGAAGCATAGGCTTTTAAAAATCATGTTTATTGTTTTTTCTTTCTTCCGATCTCTTTGTTCTTGTAGATGGAGATTGAGAGAGAGAGATGGAAAAGGGAGAATGAAGCAAGTATGGATTCCTCCATTAGATGGATTAGGTGTACGTTAAAGTAAGAAAGGAGGAGTACTAAAAAAACAAAAAAGAAGAAAATTTCTCTTTTTAAGGATAAAAGGATTAGTCATCTTAGAAAAAAAGCGGGATTTACGTGGGTTTTCATGCTAAAATATTTTTTATTTTGAATTATATGTGGAGAAGGCATCATACTCAGTTGATTGCTCAGGTAGGAGAGGAGATACTAGTCTTTTCTCCTGATGCTTGCCCTGAGTATTTTAACAAAGGACCCTCTCCCTGTCCCACACACTGTCGGAGATAGTGTGTCTGAGCAGCTTTCTGGTCCTTTTGCACATCAGAGAACTATGGGCATATCCTCAAGGAATTCAAAGCCAGAAGATAAGAGGGAGGAATGCTTATGAAGTGCCTCTTTGTTCTCCAGGTTCTTATCCAGACATCTTGTGTGTCAGAAGTCAAGGCTTTCCTTACTATTATGTGTCATTTTTGGGGGGTGGGGTGGGGGCTTTGTCTTCTACTAACTGATACTTAGTAGTTTTCAAAACCAAAGTAATACAGTAACCCTCCACTGTATAAATTTTTGCACAGTAGTTTATAGCACAGACTGACCTGGAATTGAGCTCCATTGTAAAGCATTTTGGAGGCAAGGCATCAGAACAGTAAAGAAATGCCACCTCTAAAACAAATAAATAATTAAAACAGTTCACTGTGCCTCTGAAGAAACACATTTATTATGCATGTTATTAAGCCCATTTATTAAGTTATGTGTTAGAGACCATGCGAGGCGACATGATACGTAAATAGAATAATCTACCAGAGCTAAAAGGATCTGTCTGTCCAATAAACATCTAGTTAATAACAGGTATCTGTCTCTCTCCTTGCCCAGTAATACATATGTATCAAGAGATTTGAATTGACCAATTAATTCACCTTCCCTTATTTTACCTCATTTATTGTGCATTTAACATTTGCAAACATTAAAATTATCTTAAAAAATTTTTTTTAATGTTTATTTTTTGGGAGAGACACAACGTGCAAGCAGGAAAAGGGCAGAAAGAGAGGGAGACAGAAGCCGAAGCAGACTCCAGGATCTGAGCTGTCAGCACAGAGCCCAACATGGGGCTCAAACCCACCAAGGGTGAGATCGTGACCTGAGCCGAAGTCCAACGCTCAACTGACTGAGCCACCTAGGCACCCCTTAAATTATCTTTTAAAATATTATCATGTATGTTAACTGATACTATACTATAGATTTTGAGCATAATTATACAAACGTTTTCACCATCTTTCCTCTTGATTCTTTACATGACAGTGAGTTTGTGCTGAATGTCTTGAGTGATCAGCTAACTAATGATTTTAACTTTCATGTCCAGAGAGAGTTCAGCCATAAATTTTTTTTAAGCATGAAAAAATTATTTTATTAATTTTTACATATTTACCTGCACCCTGACTTTTTATTCAGCCTTTAAATTTGGGGAGAGCAATTTCTAGGCATCATTTTTATGTGCAGTTTTTGGTATCACCCACCAAGTGAATTTGATTTTCCCTGAGAAGGGAATAAGAAGAAGAAACACACTCTTATTGAAACAACATGTGTGCCAGAAGTCAAGACTGCTCACAAATGTGGCACTCTTCTAGGTAGAGATTTTGCAAAGATGGAATAAATAACTGAGCAGGTCATGAAGAGGAGAGCACCAGCCCAGTAAGATTTTGCTCATGATCTGTGATGTTGCTAAGTCAGTGATGGACAGTAGAGTCAATACCTTGCTTTCAAACACAATCCATGAGAGAGACTTTCTAGAACTCAAAATCTTGTGTCTTATATCTCAGGTCAGGACTGAATTGGAGACCCTACTACATAATTACGTTTTGAAGACAGGTACCGAGGATTAGGTGTTCTGTAGTGCTGACTGTTGACCTTAAAAAAAAACAAAAGAGCCAGCTATTTTACCAGCAAAATGAGTTTTTTGGGAATAGCAGAGAACTGCAATTCAGGACAAGCAAACTGTGTTGAACCACAGGCAAATCTAGAAAACAGAGAAGGGCTTGCTTTTATAGAGGAAAGGAAGAAGCTGGGAAGGGCTGTAATGGCTTCTTATTGGCTGAGTGTGGCGGTTTCTCATTGGCTGGGCTATTGCTGGGCAAGGAAAATTATTCATTCCTTCTGCTGGAGAATGTAAAGTAATAAAGTAAGCTTTCTTTTGGGGAATGCTTAGGTTTGCTTGTTACAGTGATTCATAGTGCATGAGAGCTCTCCTTTTCAGGGCTTCCTGACTACACATTAGTGAGATTTCCTTTATTTATTTTCCCATGTCGTTTTTGATCTAGATCTTTCCTCAAAAACATCAAGGTCTTTACTCAACAGCATTGCTGATCAGGAGTCAGGGTTTTGTATTTAGTGGTTTCAACTCTTGGTGCAGGAGGGACCTATCCTGATTGTCATGTCTCATGTGGGAGGGGAAGTGCACAGGTTGGAAACCACTGAAACTGTATTTGAGTAACAAAGAATGGTGGGAGGAACTCTGACATGTTTGCCATTTGATGGCAATGTCTTAAGCATTGGAGATCACCTCAAAGCACTGAGCTGACATCATCCTATTAGGCACATTGTTTCTACAAAGGTTTGACT
This sequence comes from Acinonyx jubatus, assembly GCF_027475565.1. Taxonomy (NCBI): domain Eukaryota; kingdom Metazoa; phylum Chordata; class Mammalia; order Carnivora; family Felidae; genus Acinonyx; species Acinonyx jubatus. The sequence goes on along the minus strand of NC_069384.1, from coordinate 90,483,250 downwards.
GACAACAGATATATAGCCTAAAACTGATTATACAGAGTGAGATGAGAAGCAGGCATTCTGTAAGGAACCATCCCAATCTAAGGTCTTTTCTAAAAATCTCGCAAAAAGGAGTTCACGGATTTATACTTACCTCGGGTGCAAGGGAACAGATTGAAGATCTCCAACATTGTGAATAGATAGGAGTTTCTGGTGACAGATTCAGCAGTTGAAAGGTTTTCCCTTTTTCAATAGATTTGGCCAAGAAAGAGAGGGAAGAAATAAGGTAAGAAGTAACAGTGAGAAAAAGATATACAGGCCTGGTATAGTCATCTTGGGAAAGCTATTTCTTTCAACTGTTACCTGCTTCAGTTCCTGGATATATTTATTTCAGTTCACCAGTTGGCCTAGTCAGAGTTTGGTGCTTTCTTGAGATGTGACACAGAGACCCACGAATCTATTCCTTAGATTTTAATGGCACAAGGGTTGGTTCCTTTCCAATGGGTTTGAAGAGAGCCTTCCTGGAGATATCTTTCCAACAGACAAAATCTCTGTCTATAAGGTGTCATGTTTAACGTCTTTGTCTCTTGGGGTGCCTGGGTGGATCAGTCAGTTAAGTGCCAGACTCTTGGTTTTGACTCCAGTCTGATCTTAAGGGTTCATGAGATCAAGCCTTGCATTGGACTCCTCACTGACAGTATGGAGCCTGCTTGTAATTCTCTCTCCCTTTCTTTCTGTTCCTCCCCCCACTTGTGCACTCTGTCTCTCTCTCAAAATAAATAAAAATGAAATTAAATGAAAAAAAAAAAGTGTTTGTCTCCTGGGAGCATCCTGCAGAAAGATTGTTCTACTAAAGCATGGTTATTCTCAACAGAAACAGCTAGGCCTTTACATTATGAGAGTATATCTCCCTTTACCAGTTGTGAATTCAAAGAAGCAAGGACCAAGAACATTGGGTATTTTGTGATTATCTCAAAGGGTGAGAGTTTATAGTTTCCCAAAAGGATAGACTAAGATTTAGGAGGATTAATGGTAGTGCCTTTGGCCAGAGTAGTTGAAGGGTCTCTACAGTTGTTGCCATTTGAGTGTTAATAATGTTGTTATTTATTTGTTAGTGTATTTGACTAATCCTGAGGATTGAGGGTGAAAGTATAAAACTTGGCTAAACAACATAGACTTATTAAAGCACTTGACCCATGAAGTGAGTTCCTCAGTCAGTATGAAGTTTGAGGTGGTTCCTCATGTAGGAATATTTTAAAATGTACAAACCATTACTAAGACATTCATATCCATGAGACAGAGGAGGCTGTATACAATTCATTTGTCAAACCTCAGATAACCCATTGGGCAATGTGAAATGTCTGGGAGTCAGGGGATAGGTTTTCTTGAATTATATTTCAATTCAGGTGAAGGAAGCAAAGTAGGCACTCTTTGTGGCCTTGTTAATATTTTCTTACTAGTATTGGTTCATAAAGCTTACCATTTTATCAGTGGACCAATGATTTAATGCATGTACAGTAGTCAGTAATGGGAAACTTAGAGTCTCAGGATTATTGTTTGGCCTAAGTCACAATTTTCTTCTTTATTGAACCAACAGTTACTAGATTTCCAATATTGTTTTACATTTTCTGGAGCCAACTGTTGGACATCTCTAGTCAGTTTTTCTAGGGGATTATCCCTTTCTAGGGGGGAGTATCCTTTTGGACTATGACAGAAGTTTGGTTTTTGGTTCCTTTTAGAGCAGTGTTCTTTGTGGAAATATCAGTGAAATGGTTTCCTTTTCCCTTCAGGGATTCACGTTTGGAGTTTTGTTTTCACCACTAGATATGAGGAAGCTTCTGTTTCCACAGCCTTCCAAAGTTATATGATACTTCAAAGGCATACCTCCTGTCAGTATGATATTTGCTGTTTTTCCCACAGTTAAAATGCAGGCCTAAGCAACAACATACAGTTTAGCCTGTTGTACTGAGGTAGTCAAGAGCAAAGGTGTTGCCTTGATGACTTCAAAAAGAGTTGCAGTAGCGTACCCAGCATAGTATTTGCCATTTTCACCTTTTTTTTAAAATATAATTTTTTAATGTTTATTTATTTGAGAGAGAGAGAGAGAGAGAGAGAGAGTGAGAGAGAGAAAGGGACAGAGTGTGAGCAGGGGAGTTGCAGAAAGAGAGGGAGACACAGAATCTGAAGCAGGCTCCAGGCTCTGAGCTGTCAGCACAGAGCCTGACATGGGGCTCGAATTCACGAACCATGAGATCATGACCTAGCTGAAGTCAGATGCTTACCTGACTTAGCCAACCAGGCGCCCCTGCCATTTTCACCTTTTAATAAGAAGCACTGGTAAACCACAAAAAATCAGCAGTATTAGGAGGTGATCTGTCAGAGTCAAACAGTCATGAGGAATATACCGCAAGAAAGACTTATGTGAGTAGATGACTGGCTAAAAGGTGTTGAGTGTGATAAGACTACAGGACACAAAAGCCAAGGGCAAGGGGATTTATTAAGCTTTCCTTTAGGGCTTTAAAGGTTAAGCCATCCTGATCTTCCCAAATACAGGCGTACCTCAGTCATTGTGTTTCACTTTGTTGCACTTTGCAGATAACTTTTTTTTTTTGTAACAAATTGAAGGTTTTGTGGCAACACTGTGTGGGGCAAGACCATTGGGGCCATTTTTCCAACAGTATTTGCTCATTTGTATCTCAGGGTCACATTTTGGTATTCTTAAAATACTTCAAACTTTTTTATTATTATATTATGTTGCTATTTGATCAATGATTTTTGATGTTGCTATTGCAGTTGTTTTGAGGGTGCCATGCACCACACCCAGAGAAGACAGCGGGCTTAATCCATAAATGTTGTATGTGTTCTGACTGCTCCAGCAACTGGCTGTTCCCCTGTCCCTCTTCCTCACCTCAGGCCTCCTTATTCTCTGAGACAGCACAATATTAAAATTAGGTCAATTAATAATACTACAGTGGCCTCTAAGTGTTCAAGTGAAAGCAAGAGTCATGTGTTATTCACTTTAAATCAAGAGATAGAAATGATTACACTTAGTGAGAAAGCCATTTTGAAAGCCAAGATAGGCCAAAAGCTAGGCTTCTTGTACCAGACAGTTAGCTAAAATGTGAATGCAAAGGAAAGGGTCTTGAGGAAAATTAAAAGTGCTACTCCAGTGAACACAAGCATGGTAAGAGAAGCAGCCTTATTGCTGATATGGAGAAAGTTTGAAAAGTCTGGATAGAAGATCAGATCAACCACAATATTCCCTTAAGCTAAAGCCTAATCCAGAGCAAGGCCCTCACTCTCTTCAATTCTGTGAAGGCTGAGAGAGGTGAGGAAGCTTCAGAATAAAAGTTTGAAGGTAGTAGAGATTTGTGTATGATGTTTAAGGAAGTAAGCCATCTCTATAACATAAAGTACAAGGTAGAGCAGCAAGTGCTGATATAGAAATTGCAACAAGTTATCCAGATCTGGCTAAGATCATTAATGAAGGTTTGCTGCACTAAACAACAGATTTTCAATGTAGATGAAACAGCCTTATACTGGAAGAAGATGCCATCGAGGACTTTCATAGCTAGCAGGAGATATCTACATCTGTCTTAAAAGCTTCAAAGGACAGGCTGACTGTCTTATTAGGAGCTATATAGAAGGTGACTTTTCAGTTCAAGCTAATGCTCATTGACCATTCTGAAAATGCTAAGGCCCTTAAGAATTATGCTACAACCACTGTGCCCTGTGCTCTATATATGGAACCACAAAGACTGTGGATGACAGCACATCTATTTACAACATGGTTTACCGAACATTTTTCTCAAAAAATATTCCTTTCAAGATATTACTGCTCTTGACAATGCACCTGGTCACTCAAGATCTCTGATGAAGATGTACAATGAGATTAATGTTGTTTTCATGCTTGCTACATCCATTCTGCAGCCCATGGATCAAGGAGTCATTTTGACTTTCAAGTCTTATTATTTAAGAAATACACTTTCTAAGGCTATAGCTGCTATAGATAGTAATTCCTCTGATCGATCTCAGCAAAGTAAAGTGAAAATCTACTGAAGAGGATTTATCTTCCCGTATGCCATTAAAAACAGTTGTGATTCATAGGAAGAGGTCAAGATGTCAACATAAAGAAGAGTTGGGATGAAATTGATTCTAACTCTCCTGGATGAGTTTGAGGGGTTCAAGACTTCAATGGAGGAAGAAACTGAGGTGTAGTGGAGTAGCAAGAGAACTAGAATTAAAAGTGGAGCCTGCAGATGGGACTGAATGGCTACAATCTCATGACAAAACCTTAATTGATCAGGATTTGCTTTTTATGGATGAGCAAAGAAAATGGTTTTTTGAGATGAAATCTACTCCTGGTAAAGATCCTGTGAATTTGCTGAAATGACAATAAAGGGTTTAGGATATTACATAAACTTATATGAGAAAGCAATGGTGGGATTTGAGAGGATTGATTCCAATATTGAAAGAAGTTCTCCTATGAGTAAAATGCTATCTCACAGTGTTGCATGCTACAGAGAAATCATTAATGAAAGGAAGAATCGATTGATGTGGCAAACTTCATTATTGTCTTATTTTCAGTAATTTCCATGGCCACCACGCTGATTAGTCACTAGCCATCAACATCAAGACATGATGCTCTACCAGCCAAGATTATGACTTGCTAAAAGCTCAGATTATGGTTAACATTTTTTATCAAATATTTTTAAAATAACGTTTTTATTTTTCTTAGATATGATGCTATTACACACTTAATAGACTCCATATAGTTTACATTATGCACTGGAAAACTAAAAAACTCACTGACTCTCTTTCTTGTGATATTTACTTTATTGTGGTGGTCTGGAACCACACCTACAATATCTCTGAGGTATGCCTTGTATAAATAAGTATTATAGCCTACATAGGAAAATGTGCAAGTCATTGCTATGAAGAGATGAGAAAAAGAAGGAATTTTAAAAATAATGTATGTATTATTTACCAGGGTTGCTGAAACCAAGTACCACAAACTGGGTGGCATAAAACAATAGGAACTTATTTCATTATACTTCTGGAGGCTAGAAGTCTGAAATTAAGGTGTCAATGTACAACCATACTCTCTATGAAGACTCTAGGGGGAATTCTGATCCATGCCTGTCTCTAGGCTTTTGGTGTTGCCTGTAACCCTTGGCATTCTGTGGGTGGTGGACATATTCCAATCTCTGCCTCCATCATCCCATGGCACCCTCCCTGTGTATCTCTGTCTCTGTGTTCAAATTTCTGTCTTCATGTAGGGCATTAGATTTATTGGATTACAGTTCTACCCTGCTTTAGTATGATTTCATCTTAATTTGATTACATATGCAAAGATTCTATTTCCAAACAAGGTCATATTCACAGGTTCTGGGTAGACATTAATTTGTGTGTGTGTGTGTGTGTGTGTGTGTGTGTGTGTGTATGTGTGTAACCAGTATAATGTGAAATCCAAAAAAATGACTAATAATAGAAGGTTCATGTCAAATATTTCATGTGAGTGTCATTGTAACTGGAAATAATATTTGGTTGTGTGTTTGTGAATATTTGATTCTAACCATGTATAGTAAGTAGTCCTTGCTTATCCATGGGGGATATATTCCAAGACCCCTAGTGGATGCCTGAATTTGTGGATAGGACCAAACCCTATATATACAGTATTTTTTCCTATACATACATACCTGTGATAAAGCTTAATTTATAAATTAGGCACCACAAGAGATTAACAACAGTAACTAATAAAATAGAACAATTAAAACAATATACTGTAGTGGCGTCTGGGTGGCTCAGTAGGTTAAACATCCAACTTCAGGTTAGGTCATTGTCTCAATGGTTCATGAGTTTGAGCCCCATGTTGGGCTCTGTGCTGACAGTTGGGAGCCTGGAGCCTGCTTCAGATTCTGTGTCTCCCTCTGTGCCCCTCCCCTGCTCACTCTCTGTCTCTCAAAAATAAATAAAAATTAATAAAAACAAGTAAAAAATATATACTGTAATAAAATTTATATGGGTGTTGTCTGTCTCAAAATATCATACTGTGCTACACTCATCTTTCTTCCTGTGATGATGTAAGATGATTAAATGTCTAGGTGGTGAGATGGAAGACACACACATTGTGCCATAGTGTTAGACTACTGTTGACTTGATAATACATCAGAAGGAGGATTGTCTACCTTGGTGTTGCAGTTGACCAAGCATAGGTACCTGAAACTATAGAAAGTGAAACTGTAGCGAAGTTGGGACTACTGTATATATTAATGGATGACAGGGTGATGTGCATATCCTCAGAGGAGGGGAAGAATGTCCTGTGTATAAAATCAGAAGCAACAATTAGCATTCATCTCTCCATGGCATTGCATGTTTTTAAACATTTTTTTTTCTTTCTTTTTAAAAAAAATGTTTATTTATTTATTTTGAGAGAGAGACAGAGAGAGCAGGGGAGGTGGGGGGAGAGGGAGAATGCCAAGCAGGCTGTGTGCTGTCAGCTTAGAGCCCAATGTGGGGTTTAATCCCATGAACCATGAGATCATGACCTGAGTTGAGGTCAAGAGTCGGACACTTAACTTACTGAGCCACCCAGGTGCCCCTATCTTTAAACATTCTTAATACTTTAAAATATAACAACTAAAAATCCAATAAACTATTTTTAGTAGGTAGTAGTGCTATTTTTTGGAACAATTATGTTGTACACATGTATACCTATATTACATTTTGCTTAACACTTCAATTTCTGAATTTTATTAACATTGTATGTTTTACTTCTACAAATTAAACTTTTTTTAGGGATCACCAAAACAATACAATAAAATGCAAATGACCCAGATCAATATGTAAGAGTATCACAAAAAAATGAACAGTAATAGAGCTTAGTTAACTGGAATTTCTTCCTTGAAGAGGTGGGAAAATACATAAGATGTGGATCTGCTGATGTAAAATTATAGGATCTTATTTGCAAAGAGATTATCCAGCTGTTTAATGGTTAATACAAATGAATGCATGTTCTTACTATGAATGTCCTTACCAGAGTCAACCTGATTTCATTAACCTGAGTCAATTTCAGTTTGGAAAATGTCAAAATTTTAATTTTATTTTAAAGACACCTTATTTTTAGTATACCTCATCTTTCTAAGGGATATATTCATGATTTATATTACTTATAACATGTTTGCTTTATTATTTGCTTAAGGTGCTCTACTACTCTTTTCATAGTTTCTTATTAACCTCCATGACTTGTCAATAGTAACAGTGTTTAAAAGTTGCTTCTTTTACTAACCCCATCACAAGCAGAAAGACCAGACTGAATGGTGATTCTTTGCCTGTTTATACTTCAGGGTTTAAAAGGCCATGTTTATACTATCTTATAACATTTACTGATTCTGGCAGTTTAGGGACAAAGTGAAAAGGCAGAGAGAAAAAAAAAGTAGAAAAGGAAGTGCACAACATATGGTGAGAAAACATGATGCCTGACACTACGTAATTTCCTTTAATGAATATATCCCAGATAAGTAATTTTAGATGAATTTATACAGCTAATCCAATCGATTAAAAAGTAAAAAATATCAGTCAGATTATTTCTCTAATTCAGTAATGGAGTAATCTCCTTGATTCCATAAACACATTTCATCATTTTATTAGTTTAGGAAATTAAAAACTTATGGTGTGACAATCAAGCTTATAACTGTAATGAACTTAGATTTTTTTCTCTCAAAGTGGGAGAAGTTTTGCTAACCTTTTTTTCTTAATAAACAAGCACATCACTCTCTTAGGCAAAGTTGTTTGTGTTGGCTTCTGTGTCCTTTGGTTTTGATGAATTGCAGGTTTTTCAGACCCCATACTCCTCACATAATTTTCAGTTGTACTCAGTTGTACTTCTCAGAAAAGAAGAGGTAACAAGTAATAGAATTGTTCATAGGGCTTTTAAAAGTTGCACTTAAAAGATAAGAACATATTATAAAATATTCTACTAGGACATTTTCTGTTCAGAAATTTTGCAAATCAGTTGGAATTTTTTAAATCCATGCTTTAAGTCATAACCTTTAAGTTACTCATACACTATGACTTAAGAAAAGTAGTGAAAGAGTAGAGATGCAGTGATTTATTTTGAAATCTGATAATAAACCTGTTTGGATTGGGTGGGTAGTCCAGACAAGAGGCAGTACTATATGATTATTAGTAACATGCAAGAAAATATTGAACTGGAGACATTTTTAGCTCACTGTGTGTCCTGGGGCAGGGGGAGTCAAGAGAATTAGGAAGGAAGAGAGGGCACAGAAGATAACAGTTGTCGTTTGCATTAAGGCACATAGCAAATTATTTTCTTTGTATTAAGGCCTACTGAATTAAAAAAAAAAACCTGATGGATATTATAGTTTATATCATAGTTTTTACACAGCATGACTTTTGTTGATTAACTCTTCTTTCATCGAATAGTTTGATTTACCTATACTCCCAATCTTTTTTTTTTTTAAGTTTATTTATTTTGAGAGCGAGAAAGAGAGAGAGCACACGTGCACGCGTGCGCCGGCAGGGAGAGAGGGAGAAAGAATCTCGGGCAGGCTCCACACCACCAGCGCAGAGCCAAGGCGGGGCTTGAACTCAGAAACTGTAAGATAATGATCTGAACTGAAATGAAGAGTCAGATGCTCAACTGACTGAGCCGTCCAAGAGCCCCTCCCAGTTTTCTTTTTTAAACATCCTGAAGTAAGAATGGGGTACATCGAATGCTTTCAGAGTTGCCTGCTTGGGCACTGCTGCTGCCTCCTCTTGAGTTGTATGCCTACCAATTACCCACCTAGTTGAAAACCAGCAGAGCCTGGATAATTAAGAGAGCTTATTCCAAAGCCTGTTTTATTCCTTGGTTTTGATTTGTGCCTTCAAGCAATTATCTGAAATAATGGCAGACAGGTAAAAACTTCTAATCCTTAAAGAAGAGAGCAAATGGTTACAAAAATAGCAATAAGAGAAAATGTTAAATTGAGAGGAGGGTAAAAGACAAAAGAGAGAATGGTATAAATAAACATTAAAGAAGAAATAAAGGAGTCACAGAAAGAAAGATGGTGAAGCTTGGTGAAATGACAGAGCCAGTGTGTTTAATCATGTTTTCTTGGATAAAGATTACCGCCATGCTTTTTACTTTAGCATCATTAAAGTTCTAGTCGGTCTGAGTGACATCTGAAAAGTTCCTTTATTTTTATTTCTGATCCTCTCCAACAGTAAATAGGCATCTGGGCATTTGAAATTACTTGATTTGTTTTCTATAATAATAATAGTTAACATTTGTGTAGCACCAGCTGTATGCCAGCCATTACGTTTTGTGCGTGATGCATACATTCATTTGAGCCTCGTAACAACCTACAAGTATGCTCTATTATTATCCCATTTTAGAGTTGAGGGAACAAACACTGCCAAACAGTGGGGCATGTTCATTGGTAACCCACGTCCACATCCCACCAAACACAGAAATGTCAGGTTGTTTTGCAGGATTCAAATTGCAGACATGCTATTTTAGATTTCATTTGTCTTCTGAGCCAGTCCCCTCATCTTACACCTCAGAAAACTCAGTTTCAAAGAATGAAAGGGACTTCTCAAGGGAGTGCAAAAGATAGACTTGCAGAAAGTGAATCCTGGGAATGGACTTAAATTTCTTGATTTGTAGTTCAGTTGCCCATCACTGGATTTTGGTGCGAATCAGCTGAATCTTAAAACGTTGATACATTTTAACTTCACATTCATATCAGCATAATCATTGCACATTTTCAGCTTACACATTTTATATGAATCGGAGAAATAATCTACATGTCGGACCAGAATCTGCCAAAATACCTAGAGGTAAACCAACATTTCAACAGATGACAGACTCACTCATCTTTGGTTAGAATTGTTTCTATGTCTAAGAAAGCACAAACATTTTTTATTGATAATCACCTCCCCATTCCAGGCAAAACCTGTATTTTAATCTATTTGTATATGTAGGTCATAGTTAATCTATAATACTACCATCAAATTGTATTTGGTTCTATAGCAGCAATGAATATTCATCTATTAGAAGGAGTAAAACCATTCATCAACCTGTAGAAATATTGAACATATATAAGAGTATCTAATATCTTTAGAGTTCATCCTTCCTGAGAAATATCATTTACATTTTTACATTTTTACATTTACATTTACATTTTACAAAACATTTACATTTTTCATGTTTATTTATTTTTATTTTATTCATTTTATTTATTTTCTTGTTTATTTGTTTTTGCGAGAGAGAGAGAGAGAGAGAGAGAGAGAAAACGAGTGGGGGAGGGTTAGAGAGAGTGGAGGACACAGAATTGAAGCAGGCTCCAGGCTCTGAGCTGTCAGTACAGAGCCTGACACAGGGCTCAAACTGGTGAGCTGTGAGGTCATGACCTACCTAAGCTGAAGCCAGTCGCTTAACTGACTGAGCGACCCGGGTGCCTCATAATGTTTATTTATTTTTGAAAGAGACACAGAGTGTGAGTGGGAGAGGGGAAGAGAGAGGGAGACACAGAATCCAAAGCAGGCTTCAGGCTCTGAGCTGTCAGCACAGAGCCTGATGTGGGCCTCGAACTCAAGAGCCTTGAGATCATGACCTGAGATGAATTCGGTCACTTGACTGAGCCACCCAGGCACCCCCTGAGAAATATCAATTTAAAGCCAACAACTTTATGATGACTAAAAGGCCCAAACATTCAATTAACTTTAAAAAATGAAAGTGTAAACATAATTGTTTATAAATTCACTACTAGGTTTCTAGCATTGAGGGACCACAAACCGTATTTCCTTTACTTTTGAATTGGATCAAAATAATATAGCTGATAAGGCATCTACACTATTTTGTATATAGGAATTTAACATAAATGAAAAATATTTTTCTCCTATGGTCTGGTATTATAGCAGTTTTCCCACATTAAGTTTACGTTATTAATATTAAATAGGCAGGGGCATCTGGGTGGCTCAGTTGGTTAGCGTCCGACTTCAAGCTCAGGTCATGATATCGCATTTTACGAGTTTGAGCCCCGCATTGGGCTCCGTGCTGACAGCTCAGAGTCTGGAGCCTGCTTTGGATTCTGTTATCTCCCTCACTCTCTGCCCCTCCCCTGCTCGTACTATCTCTCTCTCTCTCTCTCTCTCTCTCTCTCTCTCTCAAAAATAAGTAAGACATTAAAAAATATTGTATAGCAGAGTAGTGACAATAGTTAATAGGGAGGGAATAAATATTATGCTTAAAAGGTGAATATTTTCAATTTACTCTACAAAGATTTATTTGTAGATTTGTTTTTTTTATACTGTACATGCTTTTCTTAAGGTTCTAGGCCTTGGCAGTCATTAGATTTATTTGAAATGTAGTAGGTTTCATCTATTCCAATTTTCTGAAGAAACTATCTCTTGCATTGGTTACTTGTAAATGCATCAGTTATTTGTAGGATAACCGCTTAATTAGTGCCACTGGCCATATTATTTCCTGATATGGGAACAGTATGATATTTATCAAAATATTTATCAAAATAACAAGGAATTTAATTGTAGTTAAGACTTATTTGTGGAATAATAAACACATTCAGAAGTCAGCCTTGTGAATTGTATCTGATAAGTACTTAGAGTACCATTGGCTAATTAGCTCCTGAAAGTGCATGTGTGTTGTTAACTAAGGCAGTTCAAGCCTTTGGACACAGACATTTTTCAATATTGAAGTTATTATCACTGTTATTCTTTTATAACTTATCGTTTCTTAGGGTTTAGTAGATTTTACAGGGTAATGCAAGAATCCCTTCTCACTCTAAATGGAGAACTTCTTGTTTTAGACTTACATCCTTTCAGTTGTGTGCCAGATATATATGTTTTTGAAAAACATAAAAATAACGAATTAGCTGTTAACTCAGAGGAGTCATATTTCACCAGAGGATCTAGTACCTATTGAAAGAAATATAAATTACTCTTTAAGTTCACTGACCTGCCCAACATATAAAATATACAATGTACTTAAACTTTTCAGCCTGTAGGTTAGTTCACTTACATGTGCATTTACTGATCACCTTTCATGAATCAGGTTCTTTGTTAGGGTCTTCAGTAAGAAAAATAAAGAAGACCCAATTCCTGCCCTTGAGAAGCATTCAGTTCATCGGGGGAAGACAGATCAATACCACATAATGTCAGTACAGTGTGGTACTGTAGAAATATATACAAGCCTATGCTCAGCCTAAATATGCCACATGATCTTTTTTGGAGGTCTTGCTACAGTTCTATAGATCAGGACTTAGCAAACTTTTTCTGTGGAGAGCCAGAGAAATATTTACAACTTTACTGGATCTCTGTCACAGCTACTCAACTCTCCCATTGCAGCTCGAGTATGGACATATACACTAGAGAAATGCATTAGCTACCTCTAGGCTTCTAGTGCAAGTTATAATGCCAGAGTAATACCTGCTGCTAGCATAGTATCTTTAACCTATTTACCCTTCCTATCACACACACCTTATTCTTTCTCCTCTACTTCATTCCTTTTTCCTTTCTTATGCTTAGTTACAGTCAGAATCCATTATTATAATTAGCCGTGCTCATAGCACTGAAAACAAGGAGATTTCAGTAGCTTATTTCATAAGACCTATTGATAATAATAACTAACATTTTAAAGTGTTTTTGAATGCAAAGTATGTTCAATTACATTATAACTCATTTAATCCTTAAAACTACCCTGTGAGATAGATATCATTTTCATTTTACATGAAAGTAGGCCTTAGAGAAAAGTGATTCGCTCACGATTATGCTGCTGGTGGAAGACCGAAAACAATATGCTAAGGTACTGTACCATCCATGACCTTTAAAATATGGCAGCATGCATAGAAAACTCCAGTCCCATCTATGGGATCAATAGCTAGGGTGGCCATTTAACTTGTCCTGTTTTTTTCTGGGACTGAGGCATTTGTCCAGACAGGAGACATTCAGTGCTAAAACCAGGAAAGTTGTGGGCCAACTAGGACAATTTGGTCATTATCAATAGCCCTGGCATCTTCATTCCATTACTTTTTAGACTTGAATGTGCATAGGAATCAGATTCTGATTAGAGCTTGTTACCTGGATTCTCATTAGATTCTGTTGAGTAGATCGGGACATGACCCGAGGATCTGTATTTCCAACAAGCTCTCAGATGATGCCGATGCTTCTCACCTGTTTCTGCTCTGAATAAGAAAGCATCCTTGGGGCACCTGGGTGGCTCAGTCGGTTAAGCATCCGACTTCGGCTCAGGTCACCATCTCACAGTTCGTGAGTTCGAGCCCCGCGTCGGGCTCTGTGCTGACAGCTCAGAGCCTGGAGCCTGTTTCAGATTCTGTGTCACCCTCTCTCTGACCCTCCCCCATTCATGCTCTGTCTCTCTCTGTCTCAAAAATAAATAAACGTAAAAAAAAAAAGAAAGCATCCTTGCACATTCTCAGGCTCACCCAGACTCATCAGTCAGAATCCGCATTTCCCCAGTTGGTTCACATATACAAGTTTAAAGGGCTCTGTTCTAGTCCACATCTGATCAGTGTGAGGTATCTTTATCTCTGCCTATTTTTCCTGGTTTCAGGGAGACTTTCTGAATACAGGCAAAGCCCTACAACAGCTTTCACTAGTCTGCCTGTGTCACCTTTCTGGGTCCAGACATCTCTTTCTTGCACATTTATCCATTGGCTCATTCTTTATTTTTCCTAATATTCTGTAAGTTTCTTGAACCCAGTTATTTAAGCTCAGTGTTGGATGTTTGTTTTTGTGGCTATTATTCTACAAAAGAAAGTTATTCCACTTGAAATCAGATGCTCAGCATTAAGGGAAGTCTTAAACTCATTTACTTCCAACTGTATAACTGTCCATCAGAATAGAGTATATAACATCATGACAACAGTAAATTACTGTCTCAAAATTGCTCCCTTGTGGCACCAGAAAAAAAAACCAGAAATTTATTTGCACTCAGTGCTCCCTGTTGCCAAGACGTTGAGTGTAAAGAGGTTGTAGAAATTATACTTTCAGTTATTGTCTCTGTTTTTACATGCTAGGCATTGTTCTGAGTAATTTACCTTTTATCATTTAATATTCATAATGACTCTGTGAGGTAGATACTATTATTATCCCCAATTATCAGGTGGAGCGACTGAGCAGAAAAGCACTAATAATTGTCCAAGATCAAAGAGCTAGTAAGTGGTCAAGTCAGGATGACAGATCAGGCAGTTCAGGTGAAGAGAAAATGTTCTTAACCATTGTAATACATGGTGACTGTATTTTAGCCCAATTTTTGTTTCCTTGATAGCATTGACCATGATTTATAATTATCTATTTTTATTTGACTTTCAATCTGCTTTCTCAAGAATTTAACTTCCTTGTGAAAAGGGATTATGTTTTTCAGGTTCCCTATTATACTTCTGGTGCCTGGCACATACTAGGTACTCCATAATAATAAATGAATGAATAAACAAAATATTGTAAGTTATGTGGTCTGCATGCATTCAAAGTATAAGGGACCGTAGAAGAGAGGAAGAATAAGTCAACTTGGGAATTAGGGTATCCTAAAACACTCTTACCTAATAAATGTTGGGACTTTGGAATTTGGGTTGATACTTTCACAGCATCTATTAGTCAAACTTTTATCTAAGACTATTGCAGTCTTCATTTTAATTGTTGGAAAGAGCTTTTCAAGAAGCCATATATATTTTTTAATTTGTATTTATATTGGTATATATGTGTATACGCACACACACACATAAGCTGAGTTTTAAGAATTAAAACTAATTATTTGCTTTGGTTTTAAAGAAGTCTTTGAACTTATTTGGAAATAATATTTTTGCTATAAGGTATCTTCATAACATTTAAAAATCATGCTTGCTTAGTTCATTTGTAAGGTGTTGCAACAGCATTTGGTTCCAAGCAGTCAACTGAGTTTGTGAGACAGCTTGAAATATCTACTGTGGTTAAGATGTGCAGGATAATAGCCTTAAAAACTTCCATTGCTCTGAAAGTAAATCCTGTGCTTTTAGCATAGTGGGCTCCCTGCTCATTATCACCTCTTTTTTTTTGTTCATTATTGTTCCCACCTGGAATACCTTTCCCTTTGATTAGGTTTAGTTGAGACCTTGAAGCTTTTTAAGGCCTACCCAGAATCCCTCAGTGCTATGGAGCTTTTTAAGAGGATGACAGTAATATTGTTGGTTGCTTTCTCTGCACTCTGGAAGTTTTACTTTTGCCACAACGCCTGATAGCTCATTTTGGAGGCTGAGTGGTGTTTCCCTATTCCATTTTATTTTATTTTATTTTATTTTATTTTATTTTATTTTATTTTATTTTATTTTATTTTATTTTATGTTTTTACTTTTTAAAATTATTATTTTTTTAATATAATTTATTGTCAAGTTAGTTAACATACAGTGTAAACAGTGTGCTCTTGGCTTCAGGAGAAAATTCCCATGATTTCATCGCTTACATACAACACCCAGTGCTCATCCCAACAAGTGCCCTCCTCAATACCCATCACCCATTTGTTCGCCTCTACCCCACTTCCACCCATATCAACCCTCAGTTTGTTCTCTTATGGTTTGCCTCCCTCTCTGAAACTCTGTTTTCCTTCCCTTCCCCTGTGGTCTTCTGTTAAGTTTCTCCAATTCCATATATGAGTGAAAACATATGATCTCTGTCTTTCTCTGACTTATTTCACTTAGCATTTCCATCCACATTGCTGCAAATGGCAAGATTTAATTCTTTCTCATTGCCAAGTAGTATTCCATTGTATATATAAACCACATCTTTATCTATTCATCAGTTGATGGACATTTGGTCTCTTTCGTAATGTGGCTATTGTTGAAAGTGCTGCTATAAACATTGGGGGTACATGTGCCACTATTAATGAGCACTCCTGTATCTTTTGGATAAATTCCTAGTAGTGCTATTGCTGGATTGTTGGGTAATTCTATTTTTAACTTTTTGAGCAACCTCCACACTGTTTTCCAGAGCAGCTCCACCAGTTTGCATTTCCCCCAACAGTGCAAGAGGGTTCTGTTTCTCCACATTCTTGCCAACATCTGTTGTTTCATGAGCTGTTAATTTTAGCCACTCTTGACTGATGTAAGGTGGCATCTCAGTGTGGTTTTGATTTGTAGTTCCCTGATGAGCAATGTTGAGCATCTTTTCATGTGTCCTTTGGCCATCTGGATGTCTTCTTTGGAAAAGGGTATATTCATGGCTTCTGCCCATTTCTTCACTGGGTTATTTGTTTTTTGGGTGTTGAGTTTGGTAAGTTCTTTATAGATTTTGGATACTAACCCTTTATCCAATATATCATTTGCAAATATCTTCTCCTATTCCCTCGGTTGCCTTTTAGTTTTGTTGACTGTTTCCTTCTCTGTGCAGAAGTTTTTTTATCTTTAATGAGGTCCCAATAGTTCATTTTTACTTTCATTTTCCTAGCCTTCAGGGATGTGTTGAGTGAGAAGTTGCTGCAGCTGAGATCAAAGATGTTGCCTGTTTTCTTCTCTAGGGTTTTGATGGTTTCCTGCCTCACATTTAGGTCTTTCATCCATTTTGAGTTTACTTTTGTGTATTGTGTAAGGCAGTGGTCCAGTTTCATTCTTCTGCACGTTGCTGTCCAGTTCTCCCAGCAGCACTTGATAAAGAGACTGTCTTTTTTCCATTGGGTACTCTTTCCTGCTTTGTCAAAGATTAGTTGGCCATACATATGTGGGCCCAATTTTGGGTTCTCTATTCTATTCCATAGGTCTATGTGTCTGTTTTTGTGCCAATAGCATTCTGTCTTAATGATAACAGCTTTGTAGTAGAGGCTAAAGTCTGGGATTATGATGCCTCCTGCTTTGGTTTTCTTCTTCAATATTACTTTGTCTATTTGGGGTCTTTTGTGGTTCCATACAAATTTTAGGATTGCTTGTTCTAGCTTTGAGAAGAATGCTGGTGCAATTTTGATTGGCATTGCATTGAATGTGTAGATTGCTTTGGGTAGTACTGACATTTTAACATATTTATTCTTCCAGTCCATGAGCACGGAATGTTTTTCCATTTCTTTGTATCTTCTTCAATTTCCTTCATAAGCTTTCATAAGCTGAATTCATGTATCAGTTCTAGGAGTCTTTTGGTGGAGTCTTTTTGGTTTTCCATGTAGAGTATCATGTCGTCTGCAAAAAGTGAAAGTTTGACTTCTTTGCCAATTTGGATACCTTTTTCTTTGTGTTGTCTGACTGCTGAGACTAGGACTTTCGACACTATGTTAAACAAGAGTGGTGAGAGTGGACGTCTCTGTCATGTTCCTGATCTCAGGGGGAAAGCTCTCAGTTTTTCCCCATTGAGGATGATATTAGCTGTGGGCTGTTCCTACATGGCATTTATGATATTAAAATATGTTCCTTCTACCCTGACTTTCTTGAGGATTTTTATTAAGAAAGGATGCTGTATTTTGTCAAGTGCTTTTTCTGCATCTGTTGACAGGATCATATGGTTCTTATCCTTTCTTCTATTTAAAAATATTTTTTAACAGTTATTTATTTTCAAGAGACAGAGAGACAGAGTGCCATTGGGTAGGGGTAGAGAGAGAGAGGGAGACACAGAATCCGAAGCAGGCTCCAGGCTTCGAGCTGTCAGCGCAGAGCCTGATGCAGGGCTCCAACTCACTAACCGTGAGATCATGACCTGAGCTGAGGTCAGATGCTTAACTGACTTGAGCCACCCAGGCGCCCCTCCTTTTTTCTATTTATGTGATCTATCACATTGATTGATTTGCGAATACTGAACCAGCCCTGGAGCCCAGGAATGAATCTCACTTTATCATGGTGAATAATTCTTTTAATATACTGTCGAATTTGATTTGCTAGTATCTTATTGAGAATTTTTGTATCCATGTTCATCAGGGATTTTGTCCTGTAATTCTCCTTTTTAGTGGGGTGTGTGTCTGGTTTGGGCACCAAAGTAATGCTGGCTTCATAGAACGTGTCTGGAAGCTTTCCTTCCATTTCTGTTTTTTGGAACAGCTTGAGAAGGATGGGTATTAACTCTGCTTTAAATCTGGTAGAATTCCCCTGGGAAGCCATCTGGCCCAGGACTCTTATTTGTTGGAAGATTTTTGATAAATGATTCAATTTCTTTGCTGGTTTTGGGTTTGTTAAAATTTTCTATTTCTTCCCATTTGAGTTTCAGTAGTGTGTGGGTGTCTAGGAATTTGTCCATTTCTTCTAGGTTGTCCAGTTTGTTGGCATATAATTTTTCATAGTATTCGCTAATAATTGTTTATATTTCTGTGGTGTTGGTTGTGATCTCTCCTCTTTCATTCATGGTTTTATCTATTTAGGTTCTCTCCCTTTTCTTTTTGAGAAGGCTGGCTAGGGGTTTATCTGTTTTCTTTATTCTTTCAAAAAACTAGCTCTTAGATTCATTGATCTGTTCTACTGTTTTGTTTTTGTTTTTTTTGGGGGGGGGCATCCTATATTGTTTATTTCTGCTCTAATCTTTATTATTTCTCTTCTGCTTCTGGCTTTGGAGTGTTTTGCTTTTCAGCTTCTAGTTCCTTTAGGTGTGCAGTTTGGTTTTATGTTTGGGATTTTTCTTGTTTCTTGAGATAGGCCTGGATTGCAATGTATTTTCCTCTTAGGGCTGCCTTTGATGCATCCCAAAGGGTTTGGATTGCTGTGTTTTCATTTTCATTTGCTTCCATGTATTTTTTGATTCATTCTTTAATTGCCTGGTTGACCCTTTCATTCTTTACTAGGATGTTCTTTAACCTCTGTGCATTTGGAGGATTTCCATATTTTTTCTTGTGGCTGGTTTCAAGTTTCATAGCATTGTGATCTGAAAATAGCATGATGGCGTGATCTCAATTATTTTATATTTATTGAGGGCTGTTTTGTGACCCAGTATGTGATCTATCTTGGAGAATGTTCCATGTGCACTTGAGAAAAATGTGTATTCTGCTTTTGGATGAAAATTTCTGAATATATCTTTAAAGTCCATATTGTCAAGTGTATATTCAAGGCCATTGTTTCTTTATTGATTTTCTGCCTAGATGATCTATTCACTGTTGTAAGTAGAGTATTAATGTCCCCTGCGATTACTGTATTCTTATCAACAAGATTGCTTATGTTTGTGATTAATTATTTACATATTTGGGTGTTTCAAGTTGGGGGCATAAACATTTACAATTGTTATCTCTTCTTGATGGATATACCCCATAATTATGAAATAATGCCCTTCTTCATCTCATTACTGCCTTTGGTTTGAAATCTATTTTGGCTGATAAAAGTATTGCTACTCCAGCTTTCTTTTGACTTCCAGTAGCATGATAGATGGTTCTTCATCCCCTCACTCTCAATCTGAAGGTGTCTTCAGGTCTAAAATGAGTCTCTTGTAGACAGCATATAGATGGATCTTTTTTTTTTATCCATTCTGATACCCAGTGTGTTTTGAGTGGGGCATTTAGCCCATTTACATTCAGAGTTATTATGGAAAGATACGGATTTAGTGTCGTTTTGTTATCTGTAGGTTTCATGCTTGTGACGGTGTCTCTGGTCCTTTGTAGTTTTCAGCATTCCACTCACAGAGTTCCCCTTAGGATCTCTGGCAGGGCAGGTTTAGTGATCATGAACTCTTTCAGTTTTTGTCTGGGAAAGCCTTTATCTCTCCTTCTGTTCTGAATGACAGCCTTGTTGGATAAAGTGTTCTTGGCTGCATATTCTTCCTGTTCATCACATTGAATATTTCCTGCCACTCCCTTCTGGCCTGCTAAGTTTCAGTGGATAGGTCTGCTACTACCCTTATAGTCTACTCTTACAGGTCAAGGCTTGTTTGTCCCTAGCTGTTTTCAGAATTCTCTTTATCTTTGTATTTTGCCAGTTTCACTATGATAAGCCGTGGTGAAGACCTTTTCCTGTTGAATCTCAAGAGAGTTCTCTGTGCCTCCTGGATTTGGATGTCTGCTTCCTTCCCCAGATTAGGGAAGTTCTCAGCTATAATTTGCTCAAGTAAACCTTCTGCCCCTTTCTCTCTCTCTCTTCTTCTTCTGGAATTCCTATGATATGGATATTATTATGCTTCATTGAATCACTTAGTTCTCTAATTCTCTTCTTGCAGTCTGGTATTGTCTCCCTTTTTCTTGACTTCATCATTTTCCATAATTTTATCTTATATTTTACTTATTCTCCCCTCTACTTCCTCCATCCTTGCTGTCACTGCATCTAGTTTATGTTGCACCTCATTTACAATATTTCTTAATTCATCATGACTACTTCTTAATTCTTTGATCTCTGTAGCTATAGACTCTATGCTGCCTTCTATATTTTTCTCAAGCTCCACTATTAATCTTATGATTATTATTCTAAACTATTGATTAGATATATTGTTTATAACTGTTTTGAGCAATTCTCTAGCTGTCATTTCTTCCTGGAATTTCTTTTGAGGAGAATTCTTCCGTTTTATCATTTTGGCTAGTTTTCTGCCCTTTATGTGTTTTAATAGCTTGTGAGCACTACTATATTAAAATGGGGTCATATGCTCTTCAGGGCCTAGCCCTTCAAGAGGTGTTTGGGAGTGTGTTGCTTGCTTTCTGTTGTTGTGACTCTGGTTGCTTTATCTCCCTACTCATAGTGGTGGTTTGGATCTTCTACCAGGTGTGCTTTGATTTGTTCATTGAAGTAACCCCAGAAAAAATTTTAAAAGGGGTGGTTGTGGAAGATGCCTTATCCCTCACAAAGAGAGAAATGACAGCAGTGAGGAAAAAAAAAGAAAAAAAAATGACCAGGGATAGAATCAGAGAAATTATACAGCTTAATCCAGAAAGAGAGATGAAAATAAAGAGGGAAATACAGAAGAAGTGTAAAATGAGTAGTTTGAAAATGTCTGCTTAAACAAACCAACAGCCAGAATAGAGAAGGGAAGTAATAAGAAGAAGAGAAGGAAGAAAAAAATAGTATGTGTATATATATACATATATGCATACATACCCACACACACCCCCACACACCCCCACACACCCCCACACACATATATACATAGATGTGTATGTATATATATATAAAATAAGAATTGACCAAGATTCAAATCAGAAAATTGCAAAACCGTTGGACCGATATCTGATGGCACCTTGGAACCAGTGGCTGTGCTCATCTGGACGAGGGGCCCTCTCGTTCAGTCAGTGTCAGTCTTGCTTGGTAGATATGCAGTTACCAGGTGTGGAGGGGTGTGGTTTGGTGTAGGAGGGTCCTGCCTCCACTGTGGGTCTGCTGTCCTGTTCCCTGAAACCCCACCTTGTTGGTGATGTGGAGAAAGATGATGACATTCCAGTCTCTCCTCCCCTGACCATATGTCCCAGAACATTCTGTTCTGCCCATCCTCACAGTGCCACATGGCCATGAACAGGCTGATATGTCCTGCTCCACAGTCTCCCACATCTTCCAGGCACTTGGCTGGCATTCAAACCCCAATGTCTTAAAGGATCCCATGTCTCGGGCCCTGGTTCCAAGGTGGTACCACTCCGCCCAGCCAACAAAGGCCTCTGGCTGGCAGGCCCCTGCAGGATCTCTTGTTCTTGGAGCAGCTATATACCTTCTTCCCATAGCATTTAAAGGAGGGGATTACTCTCTCTGATTATACCTCTGAACTTCCTAAGCAGCCTGGGGCTGGCTCCCCCTCCCCACCAGATGCACATACAGGGTAGCAAGCCCCAGTCTAGAGAAACATCCACAACCCTGGATCATGTTAGAAATTGGTTCTGTCTCCCTTTTTTCCAATCCCAGGTCCATGTTTTCTCTCTTGTCCAAATACAAGCCTATACTTCCACAACTTTGCTTTTTTTTCTTTCTTTCTTCCTTTCTTTCTTTTTCTTTCTTTCTTTCTTTCTTTCTTTCTTTCTTTCTTTCTTTCTTTCTTTCTTTCTTTCTTCCTTCCTTCCTTCCTTCCTTCCTTCCTTCCTTCCTTCCTTCCTTCCTTTCTTTTTCACTCACTTTATTTTATTTCTTTTGAGAGTGACAGAGACAATGTGAGTAGGGGAGGGGCAGAGAGAGAGAGAGAGAGAGAGAGAATCTCAAGCAGTCTTCACACTGTCAGTGCATAGCCTGATGTAGGGCTTGAACCCATGATACCTCAAGATCATGACCTGAGCCGAAACTGAGTCAGACACTTAACCAGTTGGGCCACCCAGGCACTCATCTACAGCCTCTCTTCCTCTTCTTTTTGCCTCTCCATAGAAAGAGATTCCCTCTCCTTCGTGCCTATGCCACCTGTTTTATCTCTCCCAATTTGCAATCATGTACCTATGGCATGCCAAGTTGTCCCCGTGGGCTCCTGGAGATGTTTCTGTTGTAGCCCAGATTCCTGGAACTCTATCCTTTGGCCTCAGTACTGCTATGTTTGAGGGATGAGGGAACTTCGGCTCCCCCTACTTCTCTGCCATGTTGACTCCTCCCTTACTTTATTTTTTTGAATACTTTTTGTCTCCATAACTAGATCATACTTTGTTGAATGCAAGGACTGTGTCTTGTACATCTCTGAGTCTTACCAAAACCCAGAACTGGACACATGCCATCAAATATGCATGAAGTAGTCACTGAATTTTTCATTTGATTTGAATGTTATCTAAAGTCATGTATATGTCTTTTCTGTTGGCGTTGTGTAGAATATTGGTTGTCTAAAGACTCATGCTTTCTAAATCTGTTTCTAAATGCAAGTATAGCTGGTGGAAGTTTATTTTTTAGTTTTTTCGTCAAAGAACATTGTTTTTTGTGATTGGGATTCTGAGGTAGAAGGAAAGCAGAGAGAAAAACCATTTCATCTTCCTGCTAAATGTATAGGGCCCTTGGGGCTTTTAACAGCCATCTCTAAATCAATGGAATAGATATTTTACTAAAAGATGGTGTGTAGTTTCTGAAATATTGAAAATTTCCTTTGTCAGATTATTACTGTTTGCATTTTACATTCAACAAAGCCAAAAAAAATATTTGGACATGTTTTTATTAAGTCTTTTCTTTTTGGATGCTGTGAGTACATGACTTATGTATTCTTATGTGTGAATAGCTTTGTAAAGACAGTATACCAGTTTATTGCAGGTATTTTTTTTTGACTTTTGGTACAATTCCATCAGTGTAAAATTTCTATTTCAATTTAATCATAGTTATTGGAAAGATGATAAACTTTACATACAGTCCATTGTCTTAATAGAAAGTTATATTATAAAGGTAAATTATGAATGCAAATAAAGCATTCTGGGATGCCTCTTTATTTCCCCAAGTCTTACATGTGCCTAGTTAATTGCTTTAAAAAATTTTTTTAACATTTATTTATTTTTGAGAAAGAGAGAGAGAAAGACAGAGAGAGACAGAGCATGAGTGATGGAGGGGCAGAGCAAGAGAGGGACACAGAATCCGAGGCAGGCTCCAGGCTCTGAGTGGTCAGCACAGAGCCTGATGTGGGTCTCGAAACCAAGAGTTGTGAGATCATGACTTGAGCTGAAGTCAGACACTTAACCAACTGAGCCACCCAGGTGCCCATAGTTAATTTCTTTTATAGGGTGAGAAATGTAACTTTAGGGCAAAAAAATATATAGTGATATTTTGTGATACAGTGTGTGTAAAATGTATGCACTGCTGGTAAATCTTAGATCAGCTTACAAGTCAACAAGTTAAGAGCCTGGGAGTCTAGGATTAAGTAGGCTGTTTTAGGTCAATATAACTGGGAGGAGTGAAGTCTTAAATAAATTACCTCCTGGGCTTGAAGAGAACATGTGAAGTTAACCTGACTATAGAAAAATCTTGGGGAAGAACAACTACACAACCTGCTGTCAGACAGCTGAATAGAGTTAGGGAGATGGAGAAGGAGGTATCAGTTGAATGCCCTGCTCAATTCTTTGATGGGGCCAAGAAATAGCATGTAGCTGATGATGGTCATGAAGACAGTTCCTGTAGAACAGATTTAGGAGGTCTGGGATGAGATTTGATAAATACTTCCCCAAGAGATTCAGATCATCAGGTAAACTTGAGAAGAACTGATTTTTCTCAGATTTTAGGAGGCTGGACTCCAGGCCAGTTTTGGAACCAGGAATTCAGGCGGAAGTTCCTTAAACTGACTAAAGAAAATTAGGTAAGCTACCAGTCTACCACTGGCCAGTCAAAACCAGACCTTTTTGGTGATGGTAGCTTTGTGATCCATTTTGAAGAGGTTAGGGTTTATGGTATAGGGGAGAGAAAGACTCTAGCTAGGCTGGGGTGTTAAATCACCCAACCTACTAGGATTCCTTCTAGTTCCATACCTGGTCAAACCATCAATATTACAGTCACTAGAAAATTTTACTTTCTTATTGAACAAACTGAGTCATTTCAGTTCAGTAAAAGTTCATGTAAACAAAAGGGTTTTTTTAAAGATAAATCCTGTATATACATTTTATCTTTAAATATATGTAAGTATTTTGTGAAAAAAAGTTAAGCCCAAATTTAACAACGAAATTCACGGTATCTCTGAGATATACCTGTAATAGGGTCAGATTTTTTCCCCTTAGTTTTGGGGTCTGGAAAGTTTAGGATGCCATGATCTAAATGTAGCTCATTTCTGAGATCAGATTCCCCAAGTGTTGGACCTGAGTTTGAGCAAACTAGTTTTTCCTGGGTGATTTTGTGTCCCTTTTATGGTTGGAAGTTTGAACAGGTGGATGTGTTTTTCCTGCAAAGGTGCGTAAGCATCTACATCAACTTTTAAAATTTCACAGAAATAGGAAGGACTTTTTTTCCTTCCCAAATAAAGCAAAGAGACATTGGCTAGCTTTACCCACAGGGATGTTAAAGAAGGTGCTACATAAATTAATTTAGTGCAAAATTGTCAGTGGGATTAGTGCAGGGTGTAATGAGGCCCTGAACTTGAAATCTTGTTATGGGCTTGATGCCTTACTGCTGATCCAGGAGGGACAAATGGTTCATTTCTAGTATTGTCAGATGGAGCAAGTAAAAGATATAGAAGGGTCATTTGATTCACCTGGGTGGTTATTTGGGGAAAAAATTTTGGCATGGTATTTCTTTAAGAAATATCCACCCAATAAGCAAGTTGGGGTGGAGGAACTAAGGAGAACCATAAAAATACCCTGAGACGGGGCTGTTTATAACAGTTGGATTGAGCACCGGGAATGTAGCTCATGTGTCAATAAATTCCTAATCAGAAGAGTTGTTTCTCCAAGCCAGTGAAGAGTAAAGACTGGGGGAAAAGCCCCTGTAGTTCGAGTCCTATAATTGGGAGTGAGTAGGGCATTGGAAAGGCTGGTGAGAGGGCCGAAGGCACCTGAGCATTTAAGTTTGTAATAGTTTCTTCCAATGTTCTGGCTTTTTGCAGTAATGACACAGAACAGTGGGGCTTCTGTTTAGGGTCCTCCCTTTGTGGAGTTGAAATTAAGAAATTTAGTGGTCTTTTGGTGAAATCTTCTAGGGCAAGGGCAAATGGATTTGCTAAACTAAAGCTGAAGTAAACCTGGTTTCCCATTCCAGTTTCGAACGCAGGAACCATGAGATCACAACCTGAGTGGAAGTCAGATGCTTAACTGACTGAGCCACCCAGGCACCCCTCACCTTTGATTTTAAACAAAAGTAGCTAGGGTTCTAGAAGTGAACCTGCCTGAGTGAATTTAACAGTTTGAGATCCCAGTGTATGAGAACTCCCGCATTTAGGGCTTTCTGACTGTATTTTAATGAGGTTTCCTTCTTTTTCACATGACTAAATTGTTTCTTTCCTGGGCTAGTTTTGTTGGATATATCCATAAGTAAAATGCTCTTGCTGCCCAAACATCTTAAAGGTACTGTTTATTCTCAGAAAAGAAGGATCTCTTTCTGATATACCGCAAATCCATTTTATACAAATAAAGCATTTTATGACTTAAAAGATAGTATTTATTCAAGTTTTATAATTGTAGGGGTTTCCATTTGATGTAAATTTGAAATTAATATACAGCTGAGCTGTGTAATGATTAGGCATGCCAGTTGTAGTTAGCTATTAATAACTAGTTGCAATTATATGAATGTTTTGTGAAGTTCTTATTTGTTCTTTTCTATACAAACCAGACAAATTTCTATAACTTGTTCTAAATGAGGATGTAGGGAAGATAGATCTTAATGAAAATGAAGGACTTTAGATTACATCTAAAGGGCAAAAAGGAGAAGGAGGAAAGTTGTAGAATCAGAACAATGTGTTAGTTTAAAAGAAACAAGTCATACTTGGTTAAATTTAAGTAAAACCTTATGTTTGGATTCTTCAATATCCTCTGTATTGTCTGTATTGAAGTGGAAGCAAACAGTTTTAAGTGCATAATCCTTTTGAGTATGCAGTTTACTCTTCTGCATTGCAAATACATCAGTATTTAACATGTAAAAATGTTTCCATTCAATTCAACTTAATAGTTACTAAGTACTTGTAGAAAGACAACCTTTTGTGTTCAGAGTGATAAAAAGTTAAGTCTAAGTAGCTATTTATTCAAGCCCCATAGGTTCATAAGCTGTATCTTGATGAATATACCATCCTTATAGTTGGCCCATAGTCCTGTTAGTGCCCTAATGTATGTATTCAGATTCATGTCAATCACATGGCTTTTTTTTTTTACAAGTATATGAAACAAATGAATTCATTTATTGTATTATATGGGTATTATAATCCTTTTCTGGGAACCTTCTTTCTTGGTATTATTTTATCCAGAAAGTGTAAAAGTACTCAGAAGACTGCTCTAGAGGTAATGAGGTTAAACAAAGGTGTACATTTTTTTTTGTCCTGATTTCTGTTCTACTTTTAGAATAAAATATTTACATTGCTTAAAAATCAAATAATACAAAGAGGTATAGAATAAAATATCTGCTTCCATCAGTCACTCATCCATCCAGTCCTAACACTGCTATAGTAACATTTAAAAATTTTTCCCCACCTATTTCTTTTAAGCAAATTCAAGCAAAATAAACATATATTCTTATCCTACCCTATAATATATAAAAGGAAGCATACTTATGATTCTGTTTTATTTTTAACAGTAAATTTTTATCTTTGTATTGCTAAATAAAAGCCCCTTATTTTTCTTTATATTTTTTAATTGAGGTATAACTGATCTACAAGATATTTGTTTTATATATATAACATATTGTGAAATGATCAACACTACATCTGGTTAATATTTGTCACCATACATAGTTATATATATATATATTTTTTTCTAAGAGCTTTTAAGATTTACTCTTAGAAGTTTTCAAATACTCACTAGAATATTATGCTGCCATGTTGTATATTACATACCCAGGACTTCTAACTGGAAGTTCATACCTTTTGGCTTCCTTCACCCATTTCTCCCACTTCCTATCCTTTGTATCTGGCAACTATCAATCTGTTCAGTATCTATGAGCTTTTTTTCCAAGATCTTATATATAAGTGAGGTCATCATCTTACGTATGATATTTGTCTCTGACTTATTTAGCATAATGCCCTTAAGGTCCATCCATGTGGTTGCAAATGACAAGTTTCATTCTTTTTTATGGCTGAATAATATTCGGTTGTATAATATACCATAATTCCTTTCTCCATTCATACATCAACAGACACTTATGTTATTTTCATGTCTTGGCTATTTTAAATAATACTGTCAAAACCACAGAGGTTAATATATAACTGAGTTAGTGTTTTTGTTTTATTTAGATAAATATCCCAAAGTAAGATTGCTGGATCATATAGTATTTCTATTTTTAATTTTTTGAGGAACCCCATACTGTTTTCCATAGTGACTAAACCAGTTTACATTCCCACCAACAGTGCAAAAGAGTTTGTTTTTCTCTGTAGTTTCTTCTGTTGATTTTAGCCATTCTGACAGGTGTGAGATGATATCTCTCATAGTTTTGATTTGCATTTCCCTGATGATGAGTGATGTTGAGCATCTTTTCATGTGTCTGTTGGCCATCTGTACATCTTCTTTGGAAAAATGTCTGTTCATGTCTTTTGCCCACTTTTAATAGGATTATTCTTATATTTATACTTATAACTCAACACCATCTACCCCTTTCTAAAATGTACTTAATTTCTGAGCATTTTCTATGAGATAGTGTACTAAGTAGGCATTGCAGAGTCACAGTGTCTCTCCAGGGAGGATTTCATTATCTGTGGATAGAGAAATATATGTTAAATTCTTCAGAGATGGTTCACTGAACAAGGAACTTTTGAGTTTTGAAGGATATGTGGGGATTTCACAGGCACAGAGATGGGTGGGAACTATTGCATGTAAAAAAAAAAAAAAGCAGAGAATTCCTTGGGCCAGAAGTCACTTGAACTGCACAGATCATGGAGTACTGTAACCTGGATAGATGGAGACTTAGAGGTCAGGCTAAAGCCGTAAAGAGTTACTGATAGATTGCAAACAGATGATGAATGAGAAGATGGCAAAACTAGAATAGAGTTCTATAAGGAGGCAGAGTTAAGGCAAGAAATTATGGAGACTTGAAAAAGTGGTAACAGAGCTGCAAGCAAGAGAAGACATACTTAACAAGTAAAATGAACATGATTTGTTCACTGAATATAAGGATGAGAGAGAGCAGGTGGAACATAGAATTATTCTGGGTTTTGGTTTGGGTCACCATTATGTCAGCTGAGAAAGGGAAGATGTAAAAATGAATTTGAGGATAGGATGATGGGTTTAACTTTTGGGGTGATAAAATGGAAGTGGAAGGTAGTTGGTAACATTTATTTTGTGTGAAGCTTGAGAGAGAAATGGAGTATGGATTTAGATGTGGGAGTCATCCAGATATATAGGTGATAGTTGAAGACATTGGTATTGAACAGATTTTCCAGGAAGCATGAGGTTAGACTCCTGCATTCCTACCACCACCATACCAACATTTAAGGGATGATTTCTTTCAGCTTTTGAAAAGTGGTAAACTTTCTGAAGAAGCTGACTATGAGGGGGGTGGGAAAAAATCCAAATAGAATGGTGTCAAGGAAGCCAAGAACCAAAATATTTTTAAAAAGCAGCCATCAAGTAGAGAAGTCAAGTAGGATTTGGTTATTATACATGTCTTGGAGTTTATCTTTTATCTCTAATACCAGGGACCTAAAATTGAGATGTTTTCTGACTTTGTTCATAGTCTAGTGGAGAAAGAAGTGCAGCTGGCTCAATAACATTTTAATGAGGGGAAAGAATATACAAACTATGAAACAAAAAATATGGGTGGGGCTGGGGAAGACTAGAGGAAGACTTAAAGACTAGTTTAAGATAAAAATAAAGATGAATAGTTTTCTACTACTAGAGCAGATGAAATAATGTGTACAAAATCATGCATGTAATGGGTAATTTCAAAAAAAAATGAAACAAAGACAAAAAACCTGCAAGTAATTCAGCACCAGAACACAAATTCTGAGTGGTGGGTGTGAAAAGAATTGGGAGGGATCAGAGAGGAGAATGGCTGCGTAGGATTCGATCTCGTCATCAGTAAGGAGCTTTGAAAAATTCTGAAAACTAATGTGTTACAATTAGTACCCACCATTACAGACACTAGCTCTCTTTCCAAGTATATGAGGTTACATTTCCCAATTTCCTGGTTAGGTGGAGCTGAGTGACTGTTTCTGGCCAGTGAGTTGTGTTGCTTGTGGTGTCTGCACTTGAGCCTTAAGTGCTGATTCAGGCTTGACTAGAGCTCTGTTTCCTCTGCCACAGTGATAGGCAATAGCATCATGGATACTCCATTGTTTGATTGTCTGAGTAACTACTATGAGCAGAG
Organism: Acinonyx jubatus; assembly: GCF_027475565.1. Lineage (NCBI taxonomy): Eukaryota > Metazoa > Chordata > Mammalia > Carnivora > Felidae > Acinonyx > Acinonyx jubatus. Next base: position 90,453,521 of record NC_069384.1, on the reverse strand, counting down.
CCTCCTGCTGATCCACAATGGACACAGGATGTGAACAACAGTTCTCTATTTGTAAAGCCATAGTGATTTGGAAGTTTATTTTTTTATTTTTATTTTCCCCCTGTAACTTCGTTAAGTCTGTCATTGAGAGGGATGGATAGTAGAGGTAGTAAGAAGGTAGAATCAAAAGGATATTGTGACTGACTTAAAGTACCAAGTAATAAAGGCAGAAATTCAGGCTAAAGAGATGTACAAAAGATTATCCATTGCATTTACTTGTAGGATGTTCTTTGTGATCTTCCAGAGTTAATTTGGTAGCATGATGAGAAAGGAAAGTATCTCAGTGGACTGCAGAGTAAATGGGAAATAGAGATGAGTAGTTTTGAAATCAATAGCATGAATTACTACTCTAGCTGACTATGAAATATATGAATATATGTAAAATGTACCATACTTGCTTTTAAGAATTTTATAAGCTATGTTACCAGAATTTTATAAGCTATATACCATATAAGTATGTATATGTATGTATATGTGTATGTATATATATATATATACATGTATATATACATACACATATACATACTGTGACTACATTTAATAGAATATACAGCCTTGGGAAATGAAATTTTTCTCACTGGATAATAGGAACTACACCCATTTCTGGTTTCCTTTACAAATTTTATCTTTATATGACACATGAAGAAATTTATCATTTCTAAGCCTTCAGTTCTTATTTGATTGCTTTTCAAAATATTTGTAGTTTTCTAAATTTTTTTTAAGAACTGAAGCAAGCAATATCTATGTTTCATCTTTAGCTAACAATGCAAATGTAATTCAGATTTCAAGACAGACACATTGTCCCTTGTAGTTTGCGAAGGCAAGGGAAGCCATGTTTACATCTTTTTGATTGTCACCTGTAAATGAAACATAATGACATAATAGAAGGTTATTAAATAGCAAGCTGTTAAGATACCATTAATACAAAATGATGCCAAAGTCTGGCATAAGTCTACAATATAAGTGCTGCCAATTACATCATTCTGAATTATATATAACTCTTAAACTGAACCTGTGTACTTTTAAACACGCTACTCTGTGAATCATTTTTTTTCTAGTAAGTTATTTTAATCTTGAGTAATCAGCAAAGTACCATGCCATTCTCTTTTTACAGTGTATATGGAGTCTTAATAAAGATTCTGGAAAGCAATACACATTCGTAAGGAAGAAGAAAGATCTTTCAGATAACCAAAAATGTAACATGGGATGGTTCAATGTGGCTTATAAAATATATAGTGACAATTGTCAAAATAGCTACTGTGGAATTGTATGAATATGGAATCTATTCAAGGTTAAGCATTTACAGTAAGTGTTTTATTACAGCAAACACTGCACTATACTCCTTAGGGTCAAATCTGCAGGCATTTAATTTCAGCAATTGCCATAATAGAGGCATTATGATAATGTCTCAGCCTCTTGGGTACACATCGAGGTTGGATGCTATTATATTTTTTCCTTTTCTTTTAAAGCTTTGTCTATAATCCATACCTTACTTTTAAAAGCAAGGATTTATATCCTTTATTTGAATACTTGGAACTTAGTTTCAAAGGTTGAAATGGACATAGTCTAAGAGAAAAATAATGGGCTATTATAGAAAGGGGAATAATTTTCCACAAGTTTTAGATTTTTGGACACAAGAGATTCATCACAGGGACCACATGTATTTTTTTTTCTGAGTCCCACCTTCAAAATTAATGAACAGCAAAATGTTTTATATTTCCCCTAGGTGAGCTTAAACTCAGTTATTCTGTCACACTATTGTTGATTGATTTATCATTATTTTTGAAAGAGCTTAATTTAATAAGGAGATTATCTTTTATCAAGTTAATAGGTATAATTACTGTCAGCAGGATGCTTACGGTCTAAGATAAAAAGTTAATTCTTAAGAATTTGGTACTGCTTTGTAGTCATATATGAAGCTTTTCTCTTTTAAGGCTGTTGTCCTACTGTCTTTTTTCAGTTGTAGTTGACACATAATGTTACCATATGTAGCTGTTCTAAATCTTTCTATTTACTGCAGTTACAGGAAGAGAAATGTGAATCTATTTTCTTTGCTCAAACATCTGGAAAATAAACAGTCTTCCCCAACTCTTGCAAATTTCACTCATCCAAAAAATATTTTTATTTCATTCTTAATTGTGAATTTCTAGTTTCAGGCTTAGCCACTAGATACATTATGGGCTTAACTTCTAGCTTGCATTTGTTTCGTTCGTATTTTAAGAGTAACTGAACTCTTACATAAAGCTGTTGACCTATGTTCTTAGTTACTTGTTTCTTGTTTGTCTGTTTGTTTATGTTGAGAGAAAGAGAGAGAGAGAGAGTGTGTGAGAGCACAAGCAGGAGAGGGGCAGAGAAAAGAGGAGAGAAAGAGAATCCCAAGGAGGCTCTGAGCTGTCAGCACAGAGACTGTTGCAGAGTTCAAACCTATGAACTGTGAGATCATAACCTGAGCTGAAATCAAGAATTGGATGCTTTATTGACTGAGCCACCAGGCGCCCCTAGGGTACTTGTTTTTTAAAGGCTAGAACTTTCAAATTTTAACGTTTATTTATTTTTGAGACAGAGAGAGACAAAGCATGAACGGGGGAGGGTCAGAGAGAGGGAGACACAGAATCCAAAACAGGCTCCAGGCTCTGAACTGTCAGCACAGAGCCCAACACAGGGCTCGAACCCACGGACCGCGAGATCATGACCTGAGCCGAAGTCGGATGCCTAACCGACTGAGCCACCCAGGCGCCCCTAGAACTTTCAAATTTTAAAGATGCTTAAAAGGAACAACTGTTCTATTTTATCAGAAAGTGTGTTAGAACACTCTAGTTCAGGAAAACAGCATCAAAATGTTTAAATGTTTTCCTTAAATTGAGTATTTAGGATTTCTTTAATCAAGTATTTAGGAGATGGGAGTCATGGTTTAAGAAAATGTGTTTTCAAGCCATTAGTAAGAAAATCAGAATCTTGGATATCTAATACTTTTATTATTTTGGAATGGAATAATTGAACATGACAACTGAGTAACTATTCATATTGTCTAAGCTTTCCGAAGACAAACCATGAAATCCATTGAAAATTTCTTTAGTGTGGCCCAATGACTTTGAGTTGTTTCCCTGACTACCTAGTTTCTATTTAGTCTTAAAAGATAAGCCATCCAAAATCATACATGTTTCATTTCTGTTCCTTAATTTATCTGTGACCAAGGATAACAAGAGCTTCTCACTTCTGATATTAGCAAAGTGTGAGGAAGAAAGGTAACTTTTGGAGGACTATTACCTATGCTGAGCCCAAGTGAACACAATATCTTTAAGGCATAAATTAGCTGACTACGAACTTTTGAGGTGATGGGAGAACCAGTAGCTCTATCCGGTCTGCATCTCTTGAGATAGTCTGGGTTTCACTAGAAAAAAACATACCAGTTAGTAAAATGTAGCAAGTGGAAATTCTTCAAATATTTGAGTGCCCACTCTATTCCAGGTACTATTCTAGGTATGAGGGATAGATGCTATGATAAACAGGAAAGAGAGCAAGGTCCATACTTTCATGAATGCTAATTGAAGGCAGGGGATAGCAAAGAACAAAAATAAAAATTGAAAAGTAACATAATTGATATGCAAGACATCAAAATGGGAGTGACATTATAATTAGCAACTAGGTAGATACTGTAGATTAAGTCATCAAGAAAAGTCTCTCTGAAGAGGTGCCATTTGTGCTTAAATAACAATTATGAAGGATCTAACTGTGTTTTTGAAGTCTGAGAATGTTCCCAATTAAAAAATCGTCTATGATCTGAATGTATGTGTTCACCCCTACCTACTCTCTCCAAATTCACATGTTGGAAACCTAATGTCCAATGTGATGGTATTCAGAGGTGGGGCTTTTTGGAGGGTGATCAGGTCACAAAATGGAGCTCTCATGAATGGTATTAGTGTTCATAAAAAAGAGCCTTTTCTACCATGAGGATACAATGAGACGTGTGTGACCTTGAAGAGAGCCCTTAACTTGTCATGCTGGCACCTCCATTTTGGTCTCCCAGCCTTCACATCTGTGAGAAACGTCTGCTTATTAACCACATAGGATTAAATGTAGAAATAGCAGCTTTTTCTAATAGAGGCTCAGTTGGAGATACAGCTTAGTATCAAACATAAGAGCCAAACTTGTCAGATTCAGTCTTGATCTGGGACAGTCTCTTCTGGTATAAAGGACTTCCATGTATATACAGATAGCCCATGCACTGAGTGGGCAGGGTCACTCACCAGAGGGAGGAAAGCAGGACCTGTCCAGCTATTCTGAATTTAACAGAAGACTGAGAAAGACTAGAGGCAAAAAACATTATAGTAGGGGAGGTCATTTCCCCTGAGAGGAAACATTAGAAATGAGGAAGAAGCAGTCTCCCCTGATTCCCCAATATCATACAAAAATCTGAATGTAGAGACACCAACTTGGAAATAAATTTGAGACGTTCTTGAAACGGAAAGACGGTCACTAGGAGAAGATTGTAGTAAACAAGGACAGAATGAAACAAGACAAGGTTGGAAAGCTTGGCAGGAACAAGTCATTAGAGCTTTGTAGACCAGACTTGTGAATTTGGATTTTTATTGTAAGTGAAACTGGGGGGATATAGGAGAGCTTTAAACAGGCAAGTGAGGATATTTTGACATACATTTTTAAAAGCTCTCTCTGGTTCCTGTTTTGCAAATGTATGGTTAGAAGGGGGAATGTAAGTCAGGAGACCATTGCAGACATCCAGTTTAGAGGTGTAGTTGCTTGGAAAATAGTGGCAATAGTAGAGATGTAAAAAAAAGCAGAAGGATTCTGCATTGAATGGTAGATTAAATTTGGGAGATGAAGGAAAATGAGGAACCAACTGTAGCTATAAACTTTGGAATAACCGGATTCCATTTGCTGAGAAAATGACTTTTGGAGGAATACGTTTGGTTTTGGAGGAAGGGAATCATGAGTTTGAAGCTGAGAAGCCTATTAGAGATGTCATGCGCATAATGATACATGAGTCAGGGTTCTCTGGCAGATCCAGGGCTGGTGACATAGACTTACATGTCCTGTACATATATATTTAAACCATTGGATTGAATGAGATCATCCACAGAGAGCTTAGATAAGATATCTGTTTTAGAAATCTTGGAGAAGAGGAATCTGAGAAAGAACAGCTGGTGAAGGGTTTGGAGAACCAGGCATGTGTGGATTACAAATTCAAAGGGATATGTTCAAGGAAGAGGCAGATAGAACAAGTTTACTTTAACCCCAAACTTATACCCAAGTGAAACAAAGTAACTGAATACACACACATGCAAGTATATGCTATCACTGGGAAAAGTGTGAAGAACAAATACCAGAATATATATAGTTTGTAGCTTGTCTTTTGGATATTTGGGAGGTGCTTAACTTCCTGTAAACTTACTCACAAAATCATTTAAAAATGTTGTTGTGAGTACTTAAAATTTATTTTTATTATAGTGGTTCAACAAATGATCAAGTGCCTTAGCCCAACTATAAGTGCAGATCTGCATCTTGTGTAATAGTTTCCTAGGGAAAGAGATCCTAAATTACTTTGTACCATCTCAAGCATTTGTTCTTATTTGATTTGCTGCTATGCATTTTGTTGGACATTTGTGAATTTTCACTAAATCCTGGATACACCTGTGTACTATTGAAGCTATAATTATCAAGTCAACAGGATTTCACTTAGTTTAAGCTTGATGAATGAGTATGATTATTCCCTGGGAATATACTATCTTGGTCGACTTCAAAAACTTCCTTTCTCTTAGTTTTTCAGTTTTACATTTATATTTCAATACTTTTTTAAATCTAATATTTAAATCCTATATATAAATTCATATTTAATAACCCATTTTAATTATTCATATTTCCCATTCTAAGTGAAATTATAAAAGCTTTATTAGTTGTATACATACATAACAGTATGCATGATAACACAGCCTGATATTGGCTGTTACTCAGTTTCATTTACTAATGCTATGATTCTGACCACTGAAGTATGACCAGCAGAGTGACAAGCTATATATTAATACCTGTGCTGCAGAAACTCTGAACCTGGGCTGTGCATCAGAATCACTTGTGGAGTTAAAAAAACAAACCAAAGTGAAACAAAGAAACTAGTAGCTTGAGTTGAGAACCACTGCATTAGGCTATGTTGTAGGAGTACTAGCTGAGCTCACTATATCATAGAAATCTCCTATAATATCGATTTCAATCTTCTGCTAGTGAAAGGCAAAGGGCAGAGGCATAAAAACTTTGTTAGCCTTAAAGGAGAAAATAGACATCAGTAACATGACTTGAAATGGGTGAGAGCAAGAGAACAATGTTGATGGATTAGAACAATATTATTCTTCTGCCATGTGAGATGTCAAGGTTCAGAGGGAGTCACTGTCCAGATTTGTTGTCAATTCAGAGACTTCTAAATATGTGGAGCTATGGGATATCAGAATCTCTACCTTGGATCTGTATTAATAGTTCTCAGCCATTAGACCTTATAGTATTCTTGTCTATAGGTCATTCTGCAATCAGAAGGCATTTTTCACTTAATAATACAATAATTTGCATTTATTATAGAACACTGATCATCAAAACCAGAAATAACCACTTTCACATTATTCTCATGCTGAATATCCTTTCAGACTCTTCTGTATAGGCAGTAGAATATGATATCAGTAAGCATAGTTTCTGGTAAAGGGCACAGACTTTGGAGCCCGATTGACTGGCTTTGAATGTTTGCCGTGTCACTGATGAGCTCTAGGACTTTGGGCAAGTTACTCATTTTCCTTAATGCTTCTGTTTTTTAGCCTATAGAGAGGGGATAATAACATGTTTCTTTAAAGGACTGTTCTGAGAATTACATATATTAATATAAGTAAGGTAGTTAGAAAAATGCCTTGCACACAGTAAGCTCTCTGTAGGTGTTAGTTGTATGTATAAAAAATACACAATTGACAAAGATTGGATAAAGCCACTTGGATCAGCTTTAAAAAATTGCAGATTTCAGTGAACATTCATCTATAGATGAAGCAACTATTTACTTAGCACTGACTGTGTGCAGGCACTATACATTTAAGTTAACTTCTTAATAGTATTCTGCTATATAGATCACACTGTATTTAATCAACTCTAGTAGTAAACATCAGGGATTTTTTCAATTTTTTTAATATTATAAATAAGATGATTGTCCTTGTAGCTAATTATGTGCATACATCCATGATAAATTTCTAGAAATTTCTGGGTCAGAGGGCATGTAGATTTGAAAAACTTTTGTTATTTGTTGAAAGCTTTATATTCATGGAGATTGAGCCATTTATGGTCACATCAGTGAATGAAAATGGAAGGCTAAGAAAGATTTTGAGCAAATATAGTTGACTGAACCATGAGTGGTTTCAGAAAGATAATTGAGCTTTTCCAAACAAAATGTGGCATTGAAAAATTTTGAAACTTTTTGTTACTGAGTTAATCATTTTGATAAATCTACAGTAGGTAGAATGCTAGATCATTAAACAGTAAGGCCCAAGATGTTTTTTTTAACCCTTGTTGGTATTTGCTGTTAGGGTGTTTTTTTAGGTAAGCAAACATCTAAATATTTGAAAAGAGCACAAATGAAAAATTCTCTTATTTCTTTCACTTAGAGGTGATAACATTATTTGTATTTTTTCACATTAGCTGTCAAGGGGCAAAACATGTTTTGGGGAAGAAAAGCAGTTACCTGGAAATTAGCCTTATTTCCCTTAAAACAACAAACAAAAAACAAACAAAAAAATTCTACCCCCAACATGGGGCCTGAATTCACAACTCTGAGATCAAGAGTCCATGTTCTGCCAAGTGAGTCAGTCAGGCTCCCCTAGGTTCATTTTCTAAAACTTCCTACTATCCACAAGAGTTATCCAATCTACCTCTTCATTTTGTGGTCTTTCTCAGTTAATAGAACCATAGATTCCCCCCCCCCCCCCATGGATATATACAGATCTTTTGAAGGGCTGCTGTCTTCTTGATAATCACCCCACTTGATCCTTCTTGTCTTATGTTGAATATGAAAAGACAATGCAATTAATTCATTATTTGCTCCGAGTTGAGTAGTTAAAACTACATAGTTACAATTCCACCTTTAAACCTGATATTTAAAACAACTTAGTATTTATCAACTATCCAATAGGTAAGATTTAAAAAAAATGTGTAAGGTTTTCTTTGATTTTTAAAAAGTGTAATAAAGCTATGAATTGGGTATAAACACAAATTATCCATGTTTTAAAAGTGGTTTTGAAAAAAGAATTAAGTTTTATATTTAACTCATAAACCCATGTCATCAGTATTAAATAAACAAAGGAATTGTGACTTATTTAATATCCACAAACCCCCAATTACATAAGTGAATAGAGCAGTGACACTATTTCTTTTTAGTTCTATAACACAAGTTATTTATTTGAACCCTAGTTTTAGTGTTCTGAGTCCAGGTTCCAACACTACCATTTTTTTGGACAGGGCACATAAGCTCTAAACCTTAATGTCTTCCTCAGTAAGATGGGCCTAGTAACACTACTGCTCTCATAGTTCTTTAGTTTTTTTTGCTGGTGGTGGTGTAGTGAAGATTGGTCAAGCACTATTTAGCACTATTTGACAGGAAATTGATATTCAATAAATACTAGATATAGCTATTTCAGTGAATTACACAAAGTTTTCCACTAGTGTCACATTTTCTTTTTCCACATTTGCTGCTACTGTGGAATCTAGAGAGATGAACAGATTTGCTGATACAACCACAGCAACAGCAGGTGTGGCTGAAGGGAATGCAGAACTAACATCTCTTCAAGAGGGAACCCCTGGTTCAACTGTTATTATATGGAGGCTGTGAAGGAGATTGACAGACTAAGAACCTTGACTTATCCTCTGGGGTTGGACAAAATGAAAGACATCCAATAATCTTATCATGAATCTTAAAATGGACAAGGGTCTGTGAGCTTTCTTATGGTCTTCTGAGAATAAGGCCAGAAACTTTTTTTAACCTGGACTTCTGTATGTATTTCCTTGTTCCCTAAGACAGAAGGTGAAAAGGAAACTATATTTGGATTAGTTGGACAAATAGGCAAGAGCAGCCCATGACAGAATCACAAAAGACTACAAAGTATTTCCTCATTCATGTTCTACAGTAATTATTATGAGTATTCCGTATGATGGTCTTCCATGCTCAGGGGATATTTGTTGTCTCAGGTAAAGGAAAACTTATCATTTGGAGTTAGTAGCATACCTGGTTGATGGAGCGTGGAAATGAAAATTTCCTGCCTTTCTAACAGGGGTGAATGAGTTAAGTGGACCAAGCCAAAAGTGTAAAGTTCGCCTTACACACTTAAAGAACATTGAAGAATTCCAGGTAGTGTCTCAAGACTGGTTGTAATATAATACATTTTGTACGGTTTCTCCTGTCTTTTAGAAATTTGTCTTTAATTAGTCATGAGTTTCAAATTCTTGTGTAGATATGTTAGCACAAAATATACAGACCTCTCAAAGAGTACTTCTCTAGTCTGCTTAGTTGGTTTAGGAGTTTTGGTGTCTTGGGTTTTTGTTTTTGTTTTTGTTATGCTTGGCCATAATGGGCCATCAGATGTGAGACCAGTGTGCTTTTCAACAGTTACCAAGATTTTTATTCTCTCAGCGGAAATGATTTTAAACATTTTAGTATATCTCACACAGGTATCATAATTTTAAAGAAAAAAATGAGAGTTCAGCATAAAATAAGTGTAACAGTGAGTCGTGTCCAAATCTTTATTAAATGGTAGGTGTGCTGCCGAAGCAAGCACAAATTCTTCACTACATAAATTTTGATAGATGTTCTGCAAGTTATGAAGAAAGCTGGACTAAAGTTTTATAAGCTGTCTTCTAGACTAATATAGTTTTAGTTTAAAAATGGAATATTCCTTTTCAGAAGACGGGGGGTAGTATGATATATCTCTAGGCCATCCTGAGGGAGCAGTAACTAAGAAAGTAATTAGAGTCCTTAATTGGGTCAGGATTGGGACCCATGCTTGGGAGTGATATACATAATTCTGATATCAAGGGATCTCCTTAGCCTTTTTCATCTTTAGGTGATTATTCAGATATTTAAAGTGAATACATTTACTTGATCTCATCTAGAGAACATTTATAAGTGCAACATATGAAGAAATGGTTGCAGAACTATAAAGTTTTCTAATGTAGCTCCATGCTAACAGATCTTTGCTTCTGATAAATTCTCTTGTTTCTATCACTTATTGGGATGACAGTGGCCCTAAAACAAGAGTTTTCATCAGCCTTGAGAGTTAAGTCTGTATTTTCCCTATCGGATCTATTATAATCTACTTTTTGTTTTTTGCAAGGACAAATCATTTAGCAAAAAATCTGAATTTATTATGCTTAAGTCTGACTATATTTGCTGTGTGCATGAGAGATTTTTTCAGCCTGCCTAGCTATTGGTTATAACTCCAACCAGCCAAGTGAGACAGTAAGTTAGTAGATTAGTAAGATGAGTGCCCAGACTAACTGCAATCAAGGTTTTCCAATTCTTCTATAGGATAATATGAATGAATAGTCATATACATTTGGATCTTCAAGTATAAGTTACTATGTTCCAGAGAACTTCTTCCCATGTTAACCTTCTTAATGAATTATTTTAACTGCAGATTGCTAAATAAGTGACTTTTATTAGCATAAACTCTCTGATCCATGTATTATATAATTAGGTTCAGGGACAGTTTGCTTGAAAGTAACAGTAATTAACTTTTTATTTGTGGTTAGTTCATGTCGGACACTCTTTTCAGTGTTTTGAGTTTTAATCCAGTCTTCACTTTGAGGAACTGCTATTATATCCTTAGTTTGCATATGGGGAAATCAAGGCACAGAGATTTTATATACTTGCCTAAGTTTGCACTATTAAGTTAACAGAGCTGGAATCCAGACACACTCTGGCTCCAGAGCCCACTTATATGGCTATATTGCTTTCCTGTAAATGAAGAAAGCTGACTTTTTAAAATATGAGTAACACAGCTTCTTATTTAGAGATGTAAGTTAAAGAGTTTGCCCTCAGGCTGTGGTTTATACCACTCAAACTCACGAATCAAATCTTTGCTCAGTGGCCTATCTTGGAATGTTAATTTTCTTGTTCATGAACTTTATGCCTGTGAACTAATACTGCCTCCTTACCGGATGCTTATCTTTCTGGCATGATGGAGGACAGTTCTTCACACCCATCATGTGAAGCATATTAACACCCTGAAGAGTAATGATGGGTGAGTAATGATACTGCTAATGACTAATGAGACTAATACTGCTAAATGAAAATTACCCCTAGATGCTGACAGTTCTTAGAGTTCTATCATGTTAGATGGTCATTGCTGTATAGTTTAGTTTACTGACTTCTTGATTTTTCTGTGACATTTACATGATTCCAGAATACAGATGTCTAAATTTTAAGGTTCACTTATTTTCGATAGTAAATAATGAGATTGAGGATTTTCTTTATTTAGCTAGTTTAGAGTACTGTGTCAAAGGTGATGTTTTGACGTAGTCATTGCCAACATTGAAACTGGTTTCCTAAAACTTTCAACCATCAAAGGATGGTTGGAACATGGGACCATCCATGTTCTATCCAATGGATATCCAATGGATAGAACCATCCATTAAGTTCTATCTTTACTGCTTTCCCTTGATGGTACTCTAAGCCAATTTCTCATTTTTCCCCCTACCTGCCACTACCTTCTTTGCCTCAGCTGTAAAATGGGAATTATTTCTTTGGTATTGTTGGGAGATTTTGCAAGGCCTGATGATCTCTGAATAAAGGGTAACGCTGAAAATGATTCCTAGTTTAGGCAACTTTGCTCTGACTATTGAAGTGATATTGACTATATAACTATGGTCTGTTCCTTCTCCTGTTCTTTACATAGGTCATGTTCCTGAGGACTACAACATATACTACTAATTAGTGTCCAGTTTTTGTTCCTCAACTGGACTGTGGCTCTAAATCTTCTTAGCCTTGTGACCCAGACTAGTAAACCAAAACATGGACTGTAGAGACAATGTGATATAATATAGTGTAGCTTTGTCTGCTAATAAGAACCATGTAGGTCATACCAATTTCCAAGTCATTCCTTTTAGAAATTCTAGATTTAGGAATATGTTTTACCAGAGATCCAGATTTTGACACTAAGGCAAGTATGTGAAACACAAGGAAATGTTTGGGTTTGTAGATCTGTATTTAAGTCCCTGTGCTACTTACTAGTGATGAAATTAACTTTGAGACCTAGTTTATAGGTACCTGATACAGAAGTCAACTCTTTTTCTTACAACTTTGCTGATGGTATCTAAAGTCAGTAAACATTAAGTGGCCAGTTCTTCATTGTTCTGTCAACTCTCTTAGCATTTTCTAGTGGTCTCCTGTTGATATTTAGTAACTGGCTTTCCAGAAAGCCAGCCCTATGTTGGCTTATTTCTGTGATATAAATGCATCCTTCATGGCCTCAAGCTACAAGTTTCCATAATCGAATACAGTTTTTATCTATAGCGTAACACCTTAGCAATAACAAACAATATCAAAAAAGACCTTCCATGACTCCCTCAGATTTCTGTTTAATCCTGGTCCTTTACAAAATTCTTGAAAGTGTAGTAGGTTCTTTGCATCTTCATTTTCTTGCCTTCCATTCTTTTTGTCTTTATCATCTACTATTTGTCTTCTGCCCGTACCACTTTAGAGAAATTATTTCTGATAAACCTACACTGCTAAATGCAATGGGCACATGAAAATCCTTATCTTACGGGACTATTGTACTGCCATTGACATTGTTAATCCCTCCCTCCTTGATGATCTTCCCCAATCTACTTCTATGCATGTTATTGGCCTGGTTCTCTTCAGCTTTCTGACTCTATATCTAGAGTCTGACTTACTAGATATTTTACACAGTTTCAGTAATTCAGTAATTAGCATGCATCAGAGCTACCTGAGGGGTTTGTTCAAACAGATTACTCCTAAATGTTCTTATTCTGTAAGCCTTGGGTAGAGTATCAAAATCTAGATTTCTCACATGTTTCTAGGTAATGCTTATCCTGCTGGTCTAGGAACCATACTTCAAGACTTGCTGCTCTGGTGCACCAGAGCCTCCAGGAGTGCAAGCTCCCCCTGGTGCCAGGGGCCCTGGGAATATACTGCATGTGTTCTGAGGGGAAGTGTGGGGCAGTCTGGGCAATGAAAGGGTACAAGCCAATAAAGCTTTAAAAAAAATCATTGCCCTAACTCTATCCTGGGTTTCTCTTTTACTTCCTGTCCCTGTTAATTTGGTCTGTAATTTTAGATCTGGGCTTATTCTTCTCACCAAAGGCATTCTAAGTGAACTTGTCTCTTTTCACGGTGCCAATGCTTATAGTATCTGACTACAAAAATGTTTCTTGTAGATCTCTTGACTAGCTTCAGATTATAATATGCAACTGTGAGCTAAACATGTGTTAAATGTTCCATAGGAACATGCCTTGCCCATGGCTAGTCAGTGGTGGAGCTGAAAATTTCCTCTGTTTGCATCAAATGCCTCTGCTTTTAACCACATTTATTGACCTCTCATCCTTTTTATGATTGTACTGGTTTAGATATCTTTCCTCTTTGACATCTCATAAGATTTTCCCATCATAAAACCTTCTGTGTCATAGTTCCCAAGACCATCCCCCAAGTCTCCTGTTTCTCCAGGATAAATCACAGGACTCAGCATATAGTTGTATTTAAGGCTATGACTTGTTAGTATTTGTATGAAAGGATACCAAACAAAATCAATAAAGGAAAAAGCACATGGGTAGAATCTGGAGGAAACCAGGAATGAGAGCCAAGAGTCTTCTGTCAGGGGAGTCTCATAAGACATGTTTAAGTCTGCTAGCAAGGATTTATAACAACAGGGGTGAAGTGTCGTCTATTGGGGAAGTTCGTTGGAAACTCATTGGTCAGGGTATTTATTGGAAATTGACTACATAGACCCCTCTGTGCCAAACACATACCAAAATTCTTATCTCTCAGAAGGTCACGTTTTCAGCATAAACTTTATTGTTTGTAAAAACAGCTTAGACACAGTTTATTGTTATCTGGGAATGCTGGGAACTCTTCTGAAATTGAAGTTTCTAGATACCAGCTAAGAGCCAACCTTGCAAGTAGCTTTTGTAAGGATAGCAGTCTCAGACCTGTTTTAACTCTTTTCTTTGCACCTTCTAATTTGCTTTTTAATATACCATCTTTTTCTCTCATTTCCGTCTCTACACTGCAGCAGAGTTAGTCATTTAAAATGTAAATCTGATCTTATCCTTCCTTGGCTTAAAACTCTTTGCAGTGTATCTATTATAGTTTTGAATAAATGAGATAAAAGAGATTCACAGGGAGAAATCTTTGGGATCATAATTATTGTAATTATTGTATTCTGATTTTAAAATATGAGATATCCACTCACTTATTTTAACTTAGCATTCATAAAAGCTTTCCACTGAATGTGGTGGTTGGAAATACCCTTTTCCACCACTGCTCATCTTCTGGACAGTGTTGATCTCTCCTGGCTTTCAGATGCACTAACAACACTAACACTTATGACTTTCTCTTATACATTATACTCATTTGTGTGCATGCCTCATGTCCATATTACTAGCTCTTTGAAGAAATAATCTATCTCTTCTTCAAATTAATCTGTAATAGCTAAATATTTAGCACTTAGCTTTCAATATAAATGACTGAATGAATAGAGGGACTAAGAGTGAAAAATAATGGTTTGTAGTTTATCCTGAAGAAGTTACTCATCTAATTTTATCAGTAGCCATTTATAAAATTATTCAGATTAAAAATCCTAATAAACCAAAAGAACATTAGGATGTTTAACTGAAAATTAACAAGTCTTTTTTTTTAAACAGCTAGTCATATCCTTTTATCTAGTTTCACTAAATCAATGCATTTTTTTACTCTTTGCATCAAGTTTGAAGTAGAGGCTTTTATTTTCATTTTCTACTTCTAAAACCACATTTCAGCAGAAATTGTTGCTTAAATAGGGCTGTGCTAAATCATATACACAGAACTTACTAACTGAAAGTAGTAGACTCCTTAGCCAAAGAAACTATTTCTTGTTATCAGTAACTTAGTTCTCAAGTGACATCTTAGTATTTTTTATCAGGCAGACATTCCCAGTATCCTGAAAAAGATCATGAGA
The DNA here is from genome assembly GCF_027475565.1 of Acinonyx jubatus. Classification (NCBI taxonomy): domain Eukaryota; kingdom Metazoa; phylum Chordata; class Mammalia; order Carnivora; family Felidae; genus Acinonyx; species Acinonyx jubatus. The sequence goes on along the minus strand of NC_069384.1, from coordinate 90,438,282 downwards.
TTATATTTGTTCATGAAAAATGATTTTTAGTGTTTATCAGGTAGAGTGATAACTGTGTATATATTAATAGTAAAGCTAAAGGCTCTAAGATCTGGCTTAGCAAAAGTTAACCAAAGAAAAGTTGACTCACAAACATTGCTAGGTTCTATGTGTATGAATGTGTGTGAGTATGTATATGTGTATATGACTTCTCTATATAAAGATAAAATTGTTAAGCAAATATATATGCTTAAAGATATTATCAAGGCTTCATGTGCTCCTGTCACTTTTGAAATGCTAAAGGTGTAATGTTAAACTCCTATCTATCATGTGATAAAGTATTGAGGACACGCCATCATTATGTTTGGCAAACATAGGCATGCTGTCTCTGGCTACAATATGGAGACGTATGGTAGCAGCACCATGTGCCATTCTAATGGTGCCTTATCTAGTCTACTGTGACAAATAATTCTACTCAGCTTGTCAGTGGTGACAGCTGAGACTTTTTGCTTAGATGCCTTGACAGTGCTTGTATTAAACAGCTAGAGCCATACACTCCATTAAGTTTCTGTAAAATGAACTGTCTGCTTCTTGCTGTTTTGCTGATAGTGGCAGCAGTTGTAAGCTAATCCTCTCCAGTTGTGGATTGCTCGACTGAGTGCCTTCACTCATTCACAGGTATTAGATCTCAGTTTTAGCAGAGTGGCTACAATGCTGATAGTCACGATAGGAAGACATAATTTATTCCATAGGAAATTTTTAAGCAGTTATATACTCTAAATTGGGCTACAAATATGTCTGTCCCTAAATAGAACACTAACTTTATAGTTGGTGAAGTAATAAATGTTTTTCTCTCAGCACATAATTTTTCATAGGCTCTTGGTGCAAAGACACACACATCAGAGGGATGTGTCTCTGAGTAACTCTGTCTACATTTATGTGTGCATTAATGAAAGCCAGATGTCAGGAATGTATATTTAAGTAAAGTTAAAGGAAAATATTCAATTTCTTAGGCAGAATCAGACCATTGGAAATACGGATACCTGGTTGTTTTGAAATATATTAGGAAAGTATAACTTTGAGTTGTTTTTGTCTTTAAATGAATAGTAATTCCTTTAAGCTATTTATTACATTTATGCATTGTATTAAATTCTTATGTTCCTTTATTCTTTCTGTCACAGAAAAGTAAGGGTATAAGTGTGATAATCCTTCTCTAGGCATTGCAAAGACCACTTTTATCATGATATACCTTGAATTTGACTTAAAGCCAGTGAAAGCTTTTTGGTGTTGCATTTGTAGGCAGCTTTTCCATTCTCCCTGTCATCACTGGGCATAATCAGTGATGGAGTAAGCCTTATTTAAGGAGGACAAATAATGACAGAAGTGTTTACAGGGTAAAACATTAATTTTGATAATTTAGAAAAAAGTGCATGTAAGAATAACATTCGTATTTAACTTTTGGGGAAAAATATAGTGTTATAATCTAACCCCTTACAAAATATAATATAATATAATATAATATAATATAATATAATATAATATAATATATAATATAATATAATATAATGTAATATAATATAATATAACAATGCTTCACTGGATATATTATGCTTAACAGCACTTCAGTAAGATAATGAACTTTTGGTATGGTTTCTGAACATATATTTCCAGCTGTAAATTTGGAAATTAAGTTGTATTCTTGTCCTCAAATCTTTTTGATCTCTAACATAAAATAAAGTACATTTTTAGTTGTATATGAGGAATCCTTAGTGTATTATCTTTGCCCTAGAGTAAATAAACTCTTTGAGTTAATGTTCTCAAGAGGAGGGAGAATTATATTCAACTAGATTAAGGATTGTATTAGAATTATATTCAACTGGACTGTGCTATAATAAACTGTTCTCCAGTATAGAATTTATTAGCTTTCAAATGGCATAGCCAACAATTAGAGACTTAATAGCAGTGATCTTAGTACAGAACACCAATAACTTAGTGTTCTATAATAGTGCGTTTACCTCACACAGGTGACCATTTCCTGCTGTAGGCCATTTTCTAGGCAAGGCTTCCCCAACACATGGAAAATCACTTTGTTGTAGGAGAAAGGATTTTGATCTGAAAGTGGACCCAGAAAAGGCGTGTCCAAAGGGCCAGTTGCATGTTATTTGGGAAGAAGGTATTGGTTGACTTTAAAAATGTGTACCTTTCAGCATACCTGGGTGGCTTAGTCGGTTAAGCATATGACTTTAGCTCAGGTCATGATCTCACGGTTCATGAGTTCGAGCCCCATATTGGTTTCTGTGCTGACAGTTCAGAGTCTGGACCCTGCTTCAGATTCTGTGTCTCCCTCTCTCTCTGCCCCTCCCCTGCTCGTACTCTGTCTATGTCTCTCAAAAATGAATAAATGTTTAAAAAAATTTAAAAAGCGTATCCTTCATTTTCAGATACTGGGATCTCAGTCTGATCTTTCTCTCAGTGGCTACAATGCCATCTTCTAGTGATGGTTTATACAGCATCCCACAAATCTTTCTGCTCCAAGCTCTTCTGTGATGGTTCACTTTAAAATGTTAGTTGTGCCAGCAATTGGTACTTGTTCTCCTTACACTCCTTTTGTTAAAAAAAACTAGGTTGCAAGAGTCAGGAATGCAGAAAAACAGTCACAAAAAGCACCGCCATTGAAAGGATTCAGAAAAATTTCTTTTAGGGTGTTAAGGAAGATTTTTTAATTTTATGAACCCAAGGAAAACTTGTTGAAAAGTCTGGTTTGCTTTTCTTAGGGATCTATATCACTGATTATATTAGCAAAGCTCGTGCCACCTGTAACTGACCTTTTGTGTATGATTTCTAACTTGCTCCCTTTCCTTTTCTTATTGCCTTTCTATGTCTGTCTATCTCTTTTTCTCTTTCATAACCACATCAGGGATTTGTGTTAGGATATTTTTTATTTTATTTTATTTTATTTTATTTTATTTTAATTTTTAAAAATATTTATTTATTTTTGAGACAGACAGAGATAGAACGTGAGGGGGAGGGGCAGAGAGAGGGAGACACAGAATCTGGAACAGGCTCCAGGCTCTAAGCTGTCAGTACAGAGCCCCATGCGGGCTAGAACCCAGAAACTGTGAGATCATGACCTGAGGTGAAGTTGGACACCTAACCGACTGAGCCACCCAGGCGCCCCATGTTAGGATATTATTTTAAAGAGAAATACCCGATATACAGGAAGACTAAGATTTCTTAAATCCATAGCTGTTGTTTTTCAAGTTTTTATTTTTGATTTTATTTTTTTGATTTCAAGTTTTTGTTTAAATTCTAGTTGACATATATGGTAAAATTGGTTTTAGGTGTAGAATTTAGCAATTCTTCACTTACAAATCTATAGCTTTTTAAGATTTTATTTTTACTTTTAATTGAAGTATAATTAACATAATACTGTATTAGTTTCAGGTGTACATCATCGTGATTTGATATTTTTATACCCATATATGATGCCCATGACAAGTCTAGTTACCATCTGTCACCATACAGAGTAATTACAATATTGATTATATTCCATAAGCTACTTGTATTTCATATATAATATGTATATACACATATTATATTCCCATTACTTATTTTATAGCTGGAGCTTTTACCTTTTAATCCCCTTCACCCATTTTGCCTGCCCTGCAATCCCTCCCCACTCAGGTAACCAGTAGTTTAATTCCTATATCTAAGTCTGTTTATTTTTATTCATTTGTGTTGTTAGATTCTACATATAGATGAAGTTATATGATACTTGTTTTTCTCTGACTCCTTTCAGTTAGCATAATGCTGTCTAGTTCCATCCATGTTGTCACAAATGGCAAGATTTCATTCTTTTTTATGGTTGAGTAATCCATTTTGTATGTTTATGCATGTGTATATATATCACATTGTTATCCATTCATCTATTGATGAATACTCTGGTCACTTCCAAATCTTCGCTATTATAAATAATGTTGCAGGAAACATAGATGTGCATATATCTCTTTGAATTGATGTCTTTGTTACCTCTAGATAAATACCTAGAAGTGCAATTGCTGGATTGTGTGGTAGTCCAATTTTTAATTTTTTGAACTTCCATACTGTCTTCCTTAGTAACTGCACCAGTTTACATTCTTACCAAGAGTATATGTATGACTGTTCCCTATCTCCACATTCTCATGGATACTTATTTCTTGTCTTTGATAGTAGCCATTCTGACTGGTGTTGGTGATCTCATTTGCAGTTTGGATTTGCATTTCCCTGATTAGTGATGCTGAGTACCTTTTCGTGTGGCTGCTGGCCATCTGTCGTCTGTAGGAAATGTCCATTCTGATCTTCTGCTCATGTTATAATTGGGATCTTTGGGGTTTTTTCCTGTTATTAATTTATGTGTATATATATTTTAGATTTTTATCCCCTTATTGGGTGATTTGCAAATATCTTCTCCCATTCAATAGGTTGTCTTTTAGTTTTGTTGATGGTTTCTTTCACTGTGCAAAAGATTTTTATTTTAGTGTAATTACATTTGTTTACTTTAGCTTTTGTTCCTCTTGCCCAAGGACACTGGCCCAAAAACAACTGCTAGGACCAATGTCAAAGACCTTACTTACCTATGTTTTCTTCTAGGAGTTTCATGGTTTTGGGTCTTGAAATCTTTGATCCATTTTGGTTTATTTTTGTGTATGATATTAAGATAGTAGTCCAGTTTCATTCTTTTGCATGTAGCTGTCCAGTTTCTCAGCACCACTTATTGAAGAAACTGTCTCATCCATTATATATCCTTGCCTCCTTTGCCATAGATTAACTGGCCATATATGCATAGGTTTATTTCTGGGCTCTATTCTGTTCTATTGATCTGTGTGTCCATTTTTGTGCCAATATATACTGTTTTGATTACTGTGGCTTTGTAGTATAGTTTGAAATCAGAGGGTGTTACTCTTCCAGCTTTGTTCTTTTTCAAGATTCCTTGAAAAATTCAGGGTCTTCTGCCACCCTTTGTCTTTTGGTTAAAACATTTAGTCCATTTACTTTTAAAGTAATTATTGATAGGTATATACCTACCACCATATTGTTAGTTGTTTTCTGGTTTTATAGTTCTTGTGTTTTCTTCTTTTGGTCTCTGCTGTTGGGGTTTAATGGTTTTCTTTAGTGTTATGTTTTGATACCTTTTTATTTTTTGCGTATTTTAGGGTTTTTATTTGCAGTTACCATGAAGTTCATATATGGCGCTCTATATGTATTAATAGTCTCTTTTAAGTTGATGTCACTCAAGTTAGAACACATCTTAAGAGCACTACGTTTTACACCCTCCCACCCTATACACAATGTTTTGTTTTTGATGTCATATTTTATATCTTTTTATTTTGTATCCCTTAACTACTTATTTCAGTTATAGCTGATTTTATTATTTTTGTCTCTTAACTTTCATACTAGCTTTTTAAGTGTCTAATCCACTGTCTTTATTATATATTTGCCTTTACCAGTGAGATTTTTTTTCTTCTTTCTAGTTCTGGCCTTTTCTTGCCTGCTTAAAGAAGACCCTGCAACCTTCCTTGTAAGGCTATTTGACATGATAAAGCTCCTTTAGTTTTTGCTTATCTGTGAAACCTTTTTATCTCCTCCAGTTCTAAATAACCTTGCTTGGTAAAGTATTCTTAATTGTAACTTTTCCCATTTTAGCACTCTAAATATCCTTCTACTCCCTTCCGGCCTGTATAGTTTCTACTAAAAAATCAGCTGATTTTCTCAACAGGGTTTCTCTTATATCTGACTTTTTTTTTCTTTCTGCCTTTAAGATTCTATTTATCTTGAACTTTTGCCATTTTAATTATAATATATCTTGGTGTGGATCTTTTTGAGTTCATCTTGTTTAGGACTTGTTGATTCCTGGGCATGGATATTTGTTTTCTTCCTCAGGTTAGGGAAATTTTCAACTATTACTTCTTCAAATAAGTTTTCTGTCCCCTTTCTCCTCTCTTCCTTCTGGGACTTGTATAATGCAAATGTTAGTATGCTTGATGTTGTCTCAAAGGTCCCCTTGATCTTTCCTTATTTATTTTTTTTAATTCTTTTTTCTTTTTGTTGTTTAGCTTGGGCAGTTTCTGCTACTCTGTCTTTTAGATTACTTTGTTCTTCTTCATCCTCTGATCTGCTGTTGATTCCCTCTAGTGTGTATGCGTGTGTGTGTGTGTGTGTGTGTGTGTGTATACATACATACACATTTCAGTTACCATATTCCATTCTGAATGACTTTTTAAAAATATTTTCACTTTGTTGAAGTTCTCCGAGTTCATCCACTCTTGAGTCTAGTGAGCATCTTTATGACCTTTTCTTTGAACTTTTTATCAGGTAGATTGCTTATCTTTATTATCTCCTTGGGTGGATGGCTGGAACTGGTGTAGGCCAGGGGCCCAGGGCATGCTGTGGTGGCCCTAGCAGATAGTCTTGAGTGCCTGGACACTGCTCCTATCCATGCTTTCAAGGTGGAAGGGGTGGGGGGGAATAAAAAAATGGTATTTGCTAGTGCCTCTAACCCCTGAGATAGTTCCAGTAGTTGCCTGCCTACTTGGGAAATAATCTAGGGCAAGTAGTTGGTTTTCCTTCAATAGTAGTATATTTATCCTTTAAAGATTTGTTTTTCTCTTGTGCTCCTGGGTGGGCGAGTCTGTATGTGGGCCCCTCAGTCAGTTCCTTCTCTAGTGCAGATAGCCATATTGGAGGTGGTATCCCATCTGAATTGTTTCTCTATATTTCCTACCCTTCTCTTCTGGTCCCTCTATAAATTTTTGTGCAGAAGCTGCTCAATCAACCCTCAGTTTTCTAGGAAGAATTGCTCTATATGCAGGTATAGCTTTGGTGTGTTAGTGGGAGGGGGTGAATTCAGGATCTTCCTATGACATCATTTTGGCCATAGTTTTTGTTTTATTAAGTCAAATTGTAGCTCTGAATCTTATAAAAGATCAAGAACACCAAAACTAAAATCATATATGGTACCCTGAAAATGTTCTATGGAAGCTTACCAACAAAGCCCTGAAATCTAAACAATTTATGCTGTATTTATATCAATTGTTTAATAATCTAATGTAAATTACGTATGAAAACAAGGTATTTTTTAGTAGAAATTAGTCCCTAATTTACCCTCTGATACACAGATGTGCACATGTAAGTCTGAGTGTTCATGAAAGTGCCCACAGGGTGGGCAGGTTGATGTTACAGTTGTGTGGGAGAACATGTTTTTTTTAAAGGTACAATACATTAGATAGAAAATGTAAAATGATCATTAGCGCTGCTTTTTGCTAAGGCATTTACCCAAATACTTTAGATTACACTCAAGGAAGCAATAGAAATATGGCATGTTTTAATACGAATTTCGGAGTAGAGTGAAGACTTGTAACATTGTACCTTCTTGTTATTTAAATAGAAATAGCAAGGAACATTTTTTGCACAGGCTCTGAATGATTGCTATCACCTCAGAGTTTCTGTGGGTGTTCTGTGACCATTCATTCAGAGCCATTCTGAATTTAAGCTGGAAGTTGCAATTTCTGGTATGCATATACTTCCTCAAAGAGTGAAATAGGAAGTTGTCGCCTCTTTGTGTTTTCAGAATTCACACTAATTTGGTGTTAAGTCTGATGCCAAAATCACATGAGTTTCCTTATCCACAGTATAGCTGAATATGTTTTTTAGATGCCAAACTGTGCTACTCATGTACCTAAAACACTAAAGAAAATAAATTTATAGTCTTTGGAATCTCATTACAAGTCAGGGTTTTTATGCAGATAGAAAAAGCTTAGATTTTTGCAGACAAATTGTACAATTTAATATAAGAAAATATATCCTAGTAAAAAAATGCTTTATTGGGAAAATTGTTTATTTAGCACAAGATTGATTTGACCTGTCAATCCAATTTGGGGAAGTACAAAACTACATGTAAATAATGGAATTGGTTGGTCCAAAAGATCATTCAGACATTATTATACCCATATCTATAGAATAGTTTTTACTTTTTATGATAGATACTAATAAAGCCTATTATTCCTGAAAGGGTTAAATGAAGCATGAATCTGTGGTTTTGCATGAAAGGCTACTAATTTAACAGGTGCAAGAATCAGAGCTGATTTGCCAAGGATAACTTATAAACAGGGTAGGGTATGGGCACATTTTCTTAGTACAATTTAAAAACTCAAGTGGTATAATTTTCTGTATTCTGTAAGTCTAGATATGGCCTGTATAATCTCTAAGAGGGGAATTATGTGAACTTGTCCTCTAAAAAGGATCATAACTGGGGCACCTGGGTGGCTCAGTCAGTCAAGCTTCTGAGTTTGGCTCAGGTCATGATTTTGTGGGTTCATGAGTTTGAGCCCCACGTCCAGCTCTGTGCTTACAACTCAGAGCCTGGAGCCTGCTTTGGATTCTGTATCTCCTTCTCTCTCTGCCCTTCCCCCACTCACACTCTCTCTCTGTCTCTGAAAAATAAATAAATGTTAAAAAGGATCATAACTAGCTATTCCCCATCTTTACTGAGATTAAAAGGAGAGCATCTTAAACTGTGGAAGGAAGAAACTAGTTTAGACACGAAGGAGGAATTTTTGATAGCATTAAATCCAGAACTGGCTATCTAAGAGGTTTTAAATTTTTCTGGATGCTGTTAAGAATGTAATAGATAGTAACTCAGCATGGATGGTTTAGGTACAGCCATTTCTTGAAGGGTATATACAAAATTATTTTCCGAGGTCAGTACTGCTCCATAATTCTGTGCTTTCATTACCCATTTTAAAATTTGTTCCATAAATTGCTTGTCCACTTTTAGTAAATTGCTATATTTCCTAGAGAGAAGGTTGAATAAAGATTCTCATAAATTCAGTGATGCTCTACTGTGGCAAAGAGGTACCAGTTAAGTATCAAAGTATTAAATCCTGTCAATTTTCCATGATCTTTATCCTCTGGGGCTTTAACATTTTTTTCATTCACTTTGCTTAATTAGGTATCCCAGAAATAAGATTTTTGTTGACATAACACAGTAGTACCTAGTAAAAAAGGCTTTTGAGTTAATAGTTATTTCTTGCCCTAAGGAGTCAACCTTGGGTTGATCTACTGAAACTGATCAAAAAACACATGTAAGTTTCTGCAGTATTACAAGTTAAAGAAGAGTGACATCTTCCTTTTTTTTTTTTAGCCAAAACTTTCAAAGTTTTTTTTGTAGCTTCTACTTTGATTTTGACAACCAAATATAAGTTCAAAAACACCTTGAATGTCTCAATATAATTCTTCAAAAAAATCTTGTCTGTTTCCATCTACATTATAAATACAGAGAACAAACTGATGGTTGCAGTGGGGGTGAGGTGGGGAAATGAGCAAAGGGGGAGTAGAAGCTTTCAGTAATGGAATGAATAGTCACGGGGGAAAAAGTACAACATAGGGAATATTTTCCATGTTATTGTATTAGTGTATGGTGACAGATGGTAGCTACACTTGTGAGCATTGCATAATGTATAGAATTGTTGAATCACATTGGATTTCCTGGGTGGTTCAGTCAGTTAAGTTTCTGACTCTTGGTTTTGTTTTGGCTCAGGTCATGCTCTCATGGTTTGTGAGATTGAGACCTGCATTGGGCTCTGTGCTGACAGCATGGATGGAGGCTGCTTGGGATTCTGTCTTTCCCTCTCTCTCCGCTCCTCTCCCACTTGCTCTCTCTCTCTCTCTCTCCATATAAATAAATTAAAAATTTGTTGAATCATTATATACTTAAAATTAATGTAGCACTGTGGGGCGCCTGGGTGGCTCAGTCGGTTAAGCATCCGACTTTAGGTCATGATCTCACGGTCTGTGAGTTCGAGCCCTGTGTTGGGCTCTGTGCTGACAGCTCAGAGCCTGGAGCCTGCTTCGGATTCTGTGTCTCCCTCTCTCTCTGACCCTCCCCCATTCATGCTCTGTCTCTCTCTGTCTCAAAAATAAATAAACATTAAAAATGTTTTTTTAAATTAATGTAGCATTGTATGTCTGCTATATTCAAAAAAAGTCTTAACTCTTTGTTTTTCTTCAAATGCTTATTTTGAGAGAGAGAGAGCAGGGTAGGAGCAGAGAAACAGGGAGAGAGAGAATATCATTTGGGCTCCATGCTGTCAGCTCAGAGTCCAGCATGGGGCTTGATCCCATGAACCATGAGATCATGGCCTGAGCTGAAACCGAGTCAATTGCTTAACCAACTGAACTAACCAGGTGCCCCAAGATTTAAGTATTATAAGAACAAACTGTTACATGCACTTTTAACAACCTACAGTACTAAAAAGCTTTAAAAGCTAACAACTGTTAGTGAAACTAAAGTAAAAGCAAAGGATATTTGAGAAACTAAAATAGTTACATTAACCATTCAGTGAGTATGACAGAAAGCTTAGAAATAAATAATGGTACCCCATGCTAATTGTTAAAAACAAAGAGATGGTTCAAAACAAACGTTACCTTTACAACTCTTGCCAAGGTTGAAGCAGAGGCAATTCCTCATAGATACTGAAATTAGATTTATGCCAATGTTTACTACTAATGGATACACAGATGGACAGATCACATTGCTTCCACTATTGTTACAGATGTTTGGTAATAATGTTTAAATTGAAATATGTGTATTCTCTTTAAATGCTCTGAGCAGGGTTTTCATTTATACACTGCATTTGAAATTAGCTTGAACACCCTTTCTCCCAGAACCATGGGTTTTGAGTTTTCATTGTTGCCTTTCTATCTCTTCGTATTTACAGTTGACAAGTTGATGCCAACTTTTGTAAAACATGTTCTCTTCCATGCTGAGATCCTCTATGCCAACAATTTCCCCGGAGCATGTGCTTTAGTAATAAAGCCTGAAAATGGAAACTGATAATGGAAATACTGGCAGACCCATATACAACAGGGGTGTTAGCCTGTGTTTCTGTAATTAGGAATGTGATTAGAAATAAGAGATGCTTTTGGTCTTCAATTTCAAGCCATGAAATGAAAGGGATTTGAGTTTGTCTCACTTTTGGCAGATGGCAAATTTCAGTCCCACTGCGGCTTTTTCAGTCTGGCCACAAAGAGCCTGTTCTTCAAATTTGTTTCCCAAGCAAACAGTAACTGTGCTTTCTTCTGTTTGTAACCATGTCTTGTTTTTTAAAAATGATTATTTCTGTGATTGTCTTCTTACTCATTTCAGGTTTTATTCTCTTAATTCTTCCCACTGTTTCTGGAATTGTCTTCCCATCTATGATGTAGAGCATAAAATAGCAAAATAACATTTGCCAAAGTATCTACTGTGTATTGTACACTATAGTTGGTAAATTACTTGTATTTCTCACTCAATTCTCTTGTGAGTCCTATGAAGTTGATTCTACCATCCCCATTTTATAAGTGAGCGAAGCACAATCCCATATCTAAGGTGATATGGCCCACATTCTCTATCACTGCGCTATATCACCACCCTATATCTCAAAGTGCCCTATCAAATAGCCCTATGCTATTTATTAGCATAATTTTATTAGCTCTCCACTTTACCATCCTTGGCATGAGACTTTCAAGATTTTATACTGGTTCTAGATGGTTGTATAAGAGGTAACCATTTTTCTTAAGTCAATATTAATCCACTTTATCATCTATATTCATCATTTTTTTAATTTGAGAAATATTGAAACCCACTGTGTGCCAGACATTACAAATAAGGCTCTGGGAATTCAAACATAAATGAGTCCAGTCTCTGTCCTTGATATGCTTATAGATGAATTAAATATTAACAGTGCCTAAGATTATGAATACCAAAAATGTGTACTGAGTCACCCTAGATACTGCAGCAAAAGCACAGGGGTGACGCAAAATATTTGAATTTTGGGGTAGAAACACAGCACTATCTATTGGATGTTACATGAACCACTTTAAGTTTATATATATCTTCATATGGCTACTAAATTCATACTTTGTGTTTTGATCTAACCTTGTGTTAAACTATTCAGCATTTCACGTAAAATACTATAAAAAATTACTAAGAACGCCATGAATGGAGAAAATCTAGGAAGTTCTAGCCTAAGGAAAGCAGTTTGACATTCCATCAGAGTAATTTAAAGAATCCAAGAAACTAAGCAAGGGAACTGTTGTGGGAACTTACCATTTAGGAGAACAAAATGGGCCTGTGAAACTGATCATGAAAGCGATCTCCAGTTGGGTGCACAAATACTGGTGTAGTAGTTTCCTCAAAAAGATACCTAAATAAATTTCATTTTAATGAGCTTGAGTGGCTTCAGGATAATAGTTAAATTTGAATTCAAATTATGAAATATTTTTAGGAAACAGGTCAAAATGCTTCTCCTTTAGTGAGCTAATTACATGATTTGGCTTATGTCTAAATAATAAAACCAAAATGGGCTATCAATCTCACTAATTTGAAGATGGTATTTTCTGACACTTTATTCTGCTTTTAACCTTAGGCAAACGGAATGTACTGAATAGGAAGAGCATATTATGCTGTCACCTTAAGAATGTATGATTATAGCATCTTAGTGGATGGGTAGACATCTCACAGAAAAATAACTGTAAATCTGAGGAAGAGACGTATTTGACAGTCCAATGTCTACACACTTCTAGTTTCCTCTAGTTCAGAATTGCTGCAAGCTTCTCTGGTAATTTGAAGCCTGGAGCATGTTGAAATTGCTAGCAATGTTCCCCTAGCTACTTTTTCATGAAAAGATGATTATGTGATGCTAAGAGGATTTGTTGACAAGAGGGAGAATTTTCATTACACAAGTCTGCTTTCAAGGAAAAAAAAAGAGAGAGAGAGAGAATCAATGGAAAATAATAGCAATTGGATAATTTTCTGGAAGATAAGAGAGATTACCAGTGGGACTTGTTTCCATTATCTCAGAGCTAAGACGTAACCATACTTCTTATCACCAAGTGAGGGGGAGGAAGGATGAGAAAATGAATGATCAGGGAGAAACAATATTCTGGAAATATATGATTACATGTAAGGTCTGTATATGCATGTGTAAAGTGTGGGGTGACATATAGAAAAGATCACTTTGATGAAGAACAGGTCTTGATTCAGTCCTTATCTCTGCAATTTATTTAGAAATATGACCTGGAATTTGCTACTTCACCATGTTGAACGTCAGTTTCCACAACTATAAAATAACACTGTAGGAAGGAATAAATAAAACAGTATAGATAAAATACTTAGGATACAGCCCTATATATAATAAGCTTAATCAGTCACCTTTAGCTGTTGATAAGTTACTCATATATGAAATAGAAGTTAAAATTTTCTTATAATGTTCAGGAAGTTATAGCTCTTATCTATAAGATGGCTTCATAATTTTATTAGCATTTAGCTCTCCACTTTACCATCCTTGGCATGAGACTTTCAAGATTTTATACTGGTTCTAGATGGTTATATAAGCTCTAGTCATCATACTCAGATTGGAGGTAGGAAGACATGGAGGGAAGCATTGACAGCTGTCTATCCTTTAGATGAGGTTTCCTGAAGATTCTATCCAAGAACTTGTTACGTTTCTTTTACTGTAACATAGTGAATGACATAACTAGTCTGGAAAGTATTGGTTCTTAGCTGGGCACATGAGTTTTTGGAATTAAACAACAATCTGTTAAAGTGTCTTCTTAGGAGAAAGAGTAGAGATAGACAACTTATGGCCTGTCACATAAGCTTTAAATACTCCTTTGGTATGAGCCTTTATCTCTTTATTTGTAAATGAAGTATAATATCTGCATTCTTGAAGTGATTAGAGGATTAAATGAGATTATACATGACAAGGTTACATTCATGTGTTGAATAAATATAAAAGCATTAATGTTTAGGTTCTATAAGATACTTTTAGCAACTTTTAAGTGTCTTTTTAAATTGCTCTGATTTCTAAATCTTGTCAATTTCACAGTCTTTGATGTTTCTGTTATCAGTATCTTAACAATTCTCTGACTGATTCAGGGATCTTAATGGATTTTTTTAAAGAGATTCAATCTTGTACAATGTAAGTAAAAGCCAAATTATTGTATATAAAACTTCCTAAAATGCAACCAAATACTTGGGAAATAGGATGATCCATTTAGTGAATTAGGATTAGGATTATGTTTAACATAAAATGAAAATTAGAGTAACATTCACATATGCTGGCATTTTACTGAGCATAATTTGAAATATTCAGGAAACAGCTATCTTCAAGATTTAAAAAAAAATATTTTACATTTAAAATCTTAAAATTAATGAAACACTTCTGCATATGCATAGTATCTCACTTCATAGTAATTCTGTAAGTTTATAATATTTGGCAGGGAAATAGGAACTGCTCAAGGAGCCACAGGCCATTTTAGAATTAGATAAATTCTGTTCCAAGTCCTGTGCACATTTTATTCCATGATCGTTGTCTCCATTTTGCACATCAGATATATAAGCGTTGGCATCATGTGTAGCTGAGACTGCACTAGTCCTATGTCATAAACCTAAGAAGTTAATTTGAAGGTAACTAATAGTTAACTGGATTGCATTCTCTAAGAGGCAGAATTATGATTTTTTTCTCATATGTAACTTTGAAAGCAATTTGTTGTAGTTTTATAGTCCCTCAAACACTTTTGAGTGCTACATTTACTTTTTCAGACTACTAATCAAATAGGATTATTTCCAATTAAGGAGTTTATTTGAATTATTCTTATATCATGACATTCACATTGTCATTTAGGGACATTATATTCCACTTCTTTTCAGAAAATGATAACATTTTTCTATAGATTGAATAGTCTTGGATATATGAATAATCTTATATATATGATAATCATATAGAATGATCTAGATAATTCCTCAGAATTCTTATAAGTTTGATTTATTGGCTTCAAATTAGATTTAAATCATTCCGTTTTACTGTCTGTGGTATTCATACACAAACTAAAAACAAATGCTGATAAAATATTGAAGTTTTTACTTTTGGAAGGCATTTTGTTTTTTATAAAACAAAACTAACCTGAAGTTTCCAAGTAGTAAGAAATTAGAGTAAAATTTGAAAAGATTTTAAACACCGGAGACCAATTTTTTATCCTAAATAATCAGAAGTATATACAGGATGTTTGTATATTCATTGAAATTCATTTGTACTTGTGAAATATGTTATGTTGGAAAATGATGCAGAACTATATATTCAGTTAACTGCAATAGTGGTGTATAAAAATACACATTTATATGCTTGCAGACCTTATTTTTGTTATTTAAAAAAAGTTTTTTTTTTCTTAATATTTATTACTGAGAGAGAAAGAGAGAGATAGACCATGAGCATGGGAGGGGCAGAGAAAGGAGGAGACACAGAATCTGAAGCAGACTCCAGGCTCTAGGCTCTGAGCTGTCAGCACAGAGCCCGATGCGGGGCTCAAACTCACAAACCGCAAGATTATGACCTGAGCCAAAGTCAGACACTAAACTGACTGAGCCACCCAGGCGCCCCAATACACACTTTATTTGGAAAAGACTAGAAGACTATCTTCCACAATGTTAATACTCTTAAATGGTGTAATGGAGGTTGAATCATTTTATCATTTATGCTTTTATATATTTCTCAAAGTTTTAAAAATTAAGATATATTCAAATATAAAATGAAAGAATAAAAAAAGTTAATTTTTAATTTAATAACATTTGCTGAGTACTACTACATATCTCTGTCCATAAAATTTATTTTTGTAATCTGAGCAGAACGGGATATTTCTATAATTTAGACATTTCATTTGTGAGACTACTTTTTGTTGTTGTTGCAAGAGTAGTTAATATTCGCTAATCAATCAACATGATACATCACAGTAATAAAAGAAAAGGTAAGAGCCATATGATCTTTTCAGTAGATGCAGAAAAAGCATTTGACAAAGTACAACCTCTGTTCATGATAAAAACCGTCAACAAAGTAGGTTTAGAGGGAACATACCTCAACTTAATAAAGGCCATATATGAAAAACCCACAGCTAATATCATCCTCAGTGGGGAAAAATTGAGAGCTTTTTCCCTATGATCATGAACAAGATAGGGATGTCCACTGCCACCACTGTTATTTAACAAAGTACTAGAAGTCCTAGCCATAGCAATCAGAGAACAAAAAGAAATAAAAGGCCTCCAAATCGCCTTTAAAGAAGTAAAACGTTCACTATTTGCAAGTGACATGATACTCTATATAGAAAATCCAAAAAGCTTCACCAAAAATTTTCTAGAACTGATACCTGAATTCAGTAAGGTCACAGGATACAGCATCATCATACAGACATCTGTTGCATTTCTATACACCAATAATGAAGCATCAGAAAGAGAAATTAGGGATCAATCCCATTTACAATTGCACCAAAACCAGTAAGACATCTAGGAATAAACCGAACCAAAGAGGTAAATGACCTGTACTCTGAAAACTATAAAACACTGATGATAGAAATTGAAGATGACACAGAAATGGAAAGACATTCCATGCTTATGGATTGGAAGAACAAACATTGTTATCATGGCTATACTACCCAAAGCAATTTACACATTTGATACAGTCCCTATCAAAATACCTACAGCAGTTTTCAGACAGCTAGAGCAGTCTTAAAATTTGTATGGGACACAAAAGACTCCGAATAGCCAAAGCAATCTTGGAAAAGAAAAGAAAAGCTGGAGGTATCACATTTTTGGACTTCAAGTTATATTACAAAGCAGTAGTAATCAAATGGTACTGGCACAAAAATAGACACATAGATCAATAGAATAGAAAACCCTGAAGTGAACCCACAACTATATGATCAATTAATCTTCAATAAAGCAGGAAAGAATATCCAATGGGAAAAAGACTTTTTCAACAAATGGTGTTGGGAAAACTGGACAGCAATGCGCAAAAGAATGAAACTGGATCACTTTCTTAGATCATCCATAAAAATAAGTTCAAAATGGATTAAAGACCTAGATGTGAAACCTGAAACCATAAAAATTCTAGAAGTGAACAGAGCCAATAACTTCTTTGACATAGGCCATCACCAGTTCTTCCTAGATATGTCCTCTGAAACAAGGGAAGCAAAGGCAAAAATTAACTATTAGGACTTCATCAAATGGATAGCTTCTGCATAGTGAAGGAAACAATCAATATAAATAAAAGGCAACCTATGGAATGGAATAATGTATTTGCAAATGACCTATCTGATAAACGGTTAGTCTCCAAAATATATAAAGAACTTATAAAACTCAGCACTCCAAAAATGAGTCATCCAATTAAAAATGGATAGAAGACACGAATAAACATTTTCCCAAAGTAGACCTATGAATGGCCAACAGACACATGAAAATATGCGCAAAATCACTGATAATCAGGGAAATACAAATGAAAACTACAGTGAAATATCACATCACGCCTGTCAGAATGGCTAAAATCAACAGGAAACAACAGGTGTTGGAAAGATGTGAAGAAAGGGGAAGGCTCTTAACGCTGTTGGTAGGAATGCCAACTGGTACAGCCACTTTGGAAAACAGCATGGAGTTTTCTCAGAAAGTTAAAAAGAAGACTACCCTACAATCCAGCGATTAACACTACTAGGAATTTACCCAAAGAATACAAAAAGACTAATTCAAAGGGATACATGCCCCTTGCTGTTTATAATAGCATTATCTACAATAGCCAAATTATGGAAACAGCCCAAGTATCCATCGACTGATGAGTGGATAAAGAAGTGGTGTGTGTGTGTGTGTGTGTGTATGTGTATATATACACAATGTAATATTACTCAGCCATAAAGAATGAAACCTTGCCATTTGCAATGTGGAGCTAGAATGTATTATGCTAGGTGAAATAAGTCAGTCAGAGAAAGACAAATACCATATGCTTCACTCCTGTGGAATTTAAGAAACAAAACAAGTAATACTACTTTCTTAAAAGTAGTAATTAGTAAGTAGTAATGGGATTTTTGAGTCAAAGACTAAAGTCAGTTTTCAGTTTGAATATATTATACAGTCTTCCAGAAACTATACCAAATGTGTATGATTTTTCTGTGTCTTGAATAAGTTCTGAATTTTTAACAGGTTTAACTTTATCTGCCTGATATGGAAACAACTATTCCTATTTTCACTCCCTTTGAATATAACAAGATTGAACTACATTTAATTAATTGACCAAAAGTTTTGACTTCTTCATATCTTTGCCTAATTTTCTACTAGTACATTGGCTTTTTATCTATTGGTTTAGAGAAGTTCTTTGTGTATTAGACCCCTTCTTTCAGTATTTTCTTTTTTGCCTTTATCATTTTTCCTTTTCATTTTTAAAGCCTTATTTATAAGCCACACATTGTTACAATTGTCTAAAGTAGTTAAATATATCGTGGTAGTTAAACATTTTTATGGTTGTGGATCAGGTTTGTAGAAGCTTTTATCACCAAAGAGTATATAAAACCTTTATTAATTTATTCTAGTACTTGTAAGTTTTAATATATCTAGTGAAATATTTTATATTTCTGGAATTTTGCTGAAATAAAAGAAATGAAAAGTGTTACTTTACTTTTATTTTCCAATGGGCTTTAAGAATTGATACTAATTTTTGAATAATGGTCTTATCCCAGCTGATTTGAAGCACAAATGTTACATATAATTTCCCTGTAAATTTGAGAATTAAAATACAGATTGTTGATATATGAATAATTAACAAAGGTGATTTGTTTGTTCACAAAGCTATTAGTGTCCATCTTTTAGTTTCATTCTTTCATTTATGTGGAGCCAGTTTAAGAGCCTGCTGAGTACCAGATATTCATGGTCTGTGACCTCAAGGATCTCAAAATTGAGGCAATTTATATTTTTGTACAAATTATAAGGTATGAATCTATCAGATACCTGTATTGTGATAGAATATTGGGATAATGAAATAATAAATCATTTCAAGAAAGTTTATGAAAACTTTATACCTGTGATAAAAAAGAAATCTTTATTCCTCAAGTATTTCAAGATATGGGGCACAGAATATTAAAGTTGAAAATGATCTTAAAGATTATCTATTTCTGCTGCCTTATTTTTTTTCAATATATGAAGTTTATTGTCAAATTGGTTTCCATACAACACCTAGTGCTCATCCCAAAAGGTGCCCTCCTCAATACCCATCACCCACCCTCCCCTCCCTCCCACCCCCCATCAACCCTCAGGTTGTTCTCAGTTTTTAAGAGTCTCTTATGCTTTGGCTCTTTTCCACTGTAACCTCTTTTTTTTTTCCTTCCCCTCTCCCATGGGTTTCTGTTAAGTTTCTCAGGATCCACATAAGAGTGAAACCATATGGTATCTGTCTTTCTCTGTATGCCTTATTTCACTTAGCATAACACTCTCCAGTTCCATCCATGTTGCTACAAAGTGCCATATTTCATTCTTTCTCATTGCCACGTAGTACTCCATTGTGTATATAAACCACAATTTCTTTATCCATCTGCCCCCTTATTTTACATATAAGAATTGTAACCCAAAGAAGTTAAATAGCTTGATCAAGAACATATGTTGAGTTAGTTGCAGAGGTTTGAATTGAAACCTGGATTGCCAAAGGGTCCTTGTAGTTTGGTTTATGAAGATATTCCCATAGTATGAAAAAAAAATAATGATGGCAGAGCTGTTGTTTCCTCCTCTTCTAATGTCTTATAGCACTCTTACATTATTTCTGAGAGTGAACCCTGATGTACTGTGCATTATACAGAACTCTGAGTGCCCATCCCCCTCTTCTCATTCAGTGATTTTTAAAAAAAAATTTTTTTAACGTTTATTTATTTTTGAGACAGAGAGAGACAGAGCATGAATGGGGGAGGGGCAGAGAGAGAGGGAGACACAGAACCAGAAGCAGGCTCCAGGCTCTGAGCCTTCAGTCCAGAGCCCGACGTGGGGCTCGAACTCACGGTCTGTGAGGTCGTGACCTGAGCTGAAGTCGGACACCCAACCGACTGAGCCACCCAACCACACTGGTTGTCCTCACTCTCAGATTACTTCTTCCTTCTATATACTGTGATCATAGAACTTTTTAAGGAATATGTGTGAGGGGAGAGGACTCGTTTTTTCTTCCTATGTGTGTTGGTAAGATTTCTGATAGTTAGCCTTAAAATATTTGTGTGACCGATGAAAGAGAAAAGAGACAAGACAGGATTACAAACATAATTGGTCTTAAATGTGTCTTTAAATCCTAATGAATACAAATTAAAGAATCCTCAAAAGGCAATCTTTAGTCAGTCACCAATATCGGATATACCGCACACTGCTCTTATCACAAATAAATGACATACAGATGAGGGAATAATATTAGTTAGGGACAGTTATGCTTTTATAGAACAAGTTGGCCTTGTTGTGCAGGGAAAAAAAGATTAGGAAACAGTTGTTTTTAGAGTCTTAAATGAGTCTGTAGTTGATTAATTAGTGGTTTATGACCTTTAGTTACCATGCCCTTAAGATGTGGGCCCAAAAAGTGCTAAGAATAGTTTATCTTTAGAAGACAGCACCAGTGTTTCCGATCCCAGTAAAATAAATAGCTTGAGCATTGGCTTAAGCATTTTCTTTGATTTTGGGGACTCATCCTATTTAATTCTCCTTAGTAATTCTTTAGGGGCATTGATAGAAGCACTTTTAATTTGCATGCAATGAATGGAGTGTTAAAGTGAATTGTATGTATGATAATACTTTCTATAAAAAATTTTAACGTTTTTTTATTTTGGAGAGAAAGAGAGGGAGAGAGACAGAGCACAAGCAGGGGAGGGGCAGAGACAGAAGGAGACATAGAATCCAAAGCAGGCTTCAGGCTCTGAGCTGTCAGCCCAGAGCCCGAGATGGGTCTCAAACTCAGGAACCCTGAGATCATGACCTCAGCCAAAGTCGGATACTTAACCCACTAAGCCACCCAGGCTCCCCTGTATGATAGTACTTTTGAACTTATAAATTTTTACTGTGGTGTATTTATATTTTTAATAAAGTGTAAGTATTAAAAATAATTTTTCAGGAAGATATATTCTCTCCCATTTTAAATCTGTCTCCATGCTATCTTTTTGTATTAAGTATGTTAGGTCCCTTCTTCAGGGACTGTCCCTCATCTCTGCTGTTGCTTTTGTTAAAGGGTTTTTTATATTCTCTTCTTACCTATGTATATATGCATGTTACAGAGACAATAGGAGTTGTATGCATGCAAAGCCAATGTTCAAATAAGCATGTAGTTCTTCATAAATAGGCACGAAAATGAGCAATTTCATCCTGGACCACAAGTGACTGATTAGCTCTGGAATTCTAAAGTTGAAAGGATAGTTATTAGCATAATGTTATGCGTAAGGAATGTGATAGATGGCATATTATATTGAAAGTTTTAGAGTAACATTTGGGGCAGCTTTTAAATGTATATGTATAGTGGTTACTTTTTAATTGGCTTTTTCTGTAGCCTAATGCATTATGAATAGAATACTTATTTAAAACCAAGCTACACATTTCTGCAACACAAATATTATTACAATTTTTCATATTGTTGATGGAAATAAAATATTATTTTAAATACCATTAATGTATGACTTTCATTATTAATCATTTAGTAACTTGCCCTAAAGTCACTATTTAGATTTTAGTAGGTATTTTGTCTTTTCAAGAAGATGCAAAGGATAGCTGTTAATTGGAATACATATGAGCTCTTTGGTTCTCCTTTCTGGAGAAAATCTGGGTCATATATATTTGCCATCAATCATATCATGTTAAAATAAATTCTAGAAAAATTTAAGTGTTCTAAGTTTCCAACTCATTTTAAAGTTAATATCATTTATGCATGAATTTGTGACACATTTATGATTATAAAATATATCTTCACTCTTACTGATATTTTCCCTGCTCAAAAAGACAGGAGTAGAAGAAAATAGTCAGAATTTGGATTATGATTCATTGTTTTTTTCATCCTGTATGCCTTTTTGGTATTCTCAATCACTATCTTTAGCAAGATTTTGACTTATTCATAATTTAAAGTTGTTTCTTGTTAAAGAAACAATTCAGTTAGAGTAGGGGATAAACATAGATGATTACATTAGTTACTTTAGTAGCTTTGTCTGTTTACTAAATAATTTGCTAAGCAGAAAATTGGAAGTGAATTACAATTTGTATTGGAAGCTTACAGGTTATCTCTAGGATGTTCTTTTATGACATGTTGATATGCAAGTCTTTAGGTGGGATCTGCTCGTTCATAAAGCTCAATGAGTCTTCCTAGTGGAACTTCTTTGGGTTTAGTTAACATGATTTCTAGTTTCCTTGGGTAAAGAAACCATTCCACTTTCACTTTTCAGAATATTTGAACTTATTTTTGATTCTGCCTTATACTTAACCACTCCAGAAGAGCTACCATTGCATGATATTCTTTTGTGTGACTAATAGTCTAGGGGATCCCATTTTCACTTACCACAGTCTTTGTATAATGTTAACATCCTTTATCAGATTCTTTGTCTCTCTTGGTTACATATTCTTTACTGTATCTGGTGAGATATCCTGATTTATTCCATAATATTCCATATCCCATTATTCAATAAAGAGTAAAAGAAGCATTTACATAAAAAGACTAGAACAGTTTTATCGAGTTGTCTTTCTAAGAAGTTACCCAACTGTATTAACTATACAATTCCAGTCTTAAAATCCACACTAGTGTTATTATGACTTTATCACTCTAGTTCAGGAGGGTGGTGGGAAGAGAGTTCATTGAAAAAACTGGAGCAACTGGATGATTTTGTTTTTCACCTATCCCTTTGGCTGAAATATTTTCTTTGAACTGGATGGTTTCTGAATTTAACCATCTTTCTGTTGTAGTGATGGCAAAATACATTCTCTTCAAGTTCCTCAAATGCTGATTAATCTTTGCTTGTGGCTGATTGTTTGAAAGTAGAAAAAAGAATAAGTGTGTATATATGTGATGTGTATAATAGGCAACCAAATTACTTGATTTTATTTTCATAATGGGTGAGAGAAAGATAAATGGAAAATAAGCAAGACAAACACTATACAATGAATTTGTATACTAAATATGTTTTATATGGGGTATGAAGATTTCAAACATCTGTGGTTTTTCACTATTTTTTCAGATAAAGTCCTTACATAAGCTTAAATATTGTATATAACTTTTTTTGTCTCAGCAAATGTTTCATGACATTAAGGTTACTGGGTATGAGGGAAAACTAGCTGCGACATCTGTCAACACATTGATTTCCAGGGTTGATACAGATGGTCTGAGCTAATCCCTGGTCTCCTTCACCACCCCGTTTGTGTCCCATCCAAAGTGAATGACCTTCTCTAAAAGAGGACCAGTCATGAAGGGTATTTAGAAGGTGTATATCTTTTCTATAATTTTTAAACGTGTTCATAATTTATTCAAAAACATATAAATCTGCAGAACAAATAGACAAACTTTAGTTGGGATGATTTCTTTTCCTAGAAGCAGTATAGTGAATAGAGAGGATTAAACTTGGGAGTACACAAGTCTGCTTGAGCAGTTGGTTGCTTTGTGACTTCAGTAAGTCACTTTATCGCTTCAGCCTTTTTTCCAGCAAAATGGGCTAATATCTCAGTTTACAAAGGCTAAACATTTTCATTAAATCAACATGGGGTATTTGCTATGTACCAGGTACTGTTGGCATTGGGGCTACAGCATTGAAGAAAAAAGATGTAAATAAATTACAAATAACTTAAATATCCATGCCCTCATGGTGATAGCATTCACATTTGGAAAAGTAAGCAATTAACCAATCTGTAAATATATATTCTGCATGATAGTGATAAATTATCTAAAAATAAAAGGAGGCTAATAGTGCATATAAGGAAATAGAGGGTTGTAATTATAAGTAGGATAAGGAAAAACCTCATTAGGATCATTTTAAATGAAGACTTAAGGAGGCAAGGGAAAGGCAGTAGATATTAGGGGGAAAACTATCACATTTAATGTACTAATGTAGATAAAATTCTTAGTACAGTTCCTTGTTCAAAGTACAATAAGTACTCAGTGAATGTTAGCAGGTATTATAAAAATAAATCCTATTTTAAGAAAAACAGATTTTTTAAAGTTTATTTTGAGAGAGAAAGCAAGCAGTGGAGGGGCAGAGAGAGGGTGAGAGAGAATCCCAAGCAGTCTCTGCACTGCCAGCATGGAGCCTGATGTGAGACTTGAACTCATGAACCATGAGTTCATGACCTGAGCTGAAACCAAGAGTGGGATGCTTAACAGACTGAGCCACCTAGGCGCCCCTAAGAAGAATATTTTTGATGTAAAATTTATAGTTTTACTCTGTGCATGCAACTGGGTTGATAGTACCAGTATTTGGTTGCTGCTTTGTTTATGTGTGAACGTAATCCAAGGAGTAAAGCAATCTCAATATCTTGTCAACAACAACCTAATTGTCTCAGATAGATTTATTTTTCACAAAACTTAAACAAAATATTCCTTGATATATTAGAATATAAACCATTCTTTAAAAATTGGTACAGAAACTGGTAGAGCCAAGCTTTTTGTTTTTTACTAGAAACATCTTTTAAAACACTTAAAGTTTGTTTTTACCTTATTATAGGAAGAAGCCTAAAAATAGATGAACTTTAAACATTGACTTTTATCCATCTTGAATTTCATGGAGCATCCAGAATGATGCATCTTTCCCTTTATATTTATCCATCACTTCCAGACAAGTAGTGTATGAGGCAATAAATAACAGACAGCTAGAACAGGAGAAAACAGTTTTTTAATGCCTTGTGCTTAAACTGTCACTCTGGCAGGAAGTAATAACTGAATGCTGCATTATTTAAGGCAAGGTAATAGACTACTTCCTTTTACAGGCAAATTACTTTGGGACCAGCTGCCTTACCCTGAGAAGCCAGGGTTTCCTCATTGAAAATCTAGAGTTGTAAGATTTGATGTAAGTTGATTGGCTACTGAATCCGAATCCTTATACACCAGAGAAGAGTTTCCTTTGAGGCTTCTGGTCATCATTTATCATTAAGTGAAGAGTCTTGCCAAGTGCCTGTTTTTACATATGGTAGGCAGTGGGGCGTACTATAAATGCATAGATTTGGAGCTACTATGATCAATATTTGACTCTACTTATAAGATTTTGAATAAATCACCTAATTACTTGGGTTACAGTTTCTTTGCCTATAAAATGCAAGTAGTAGTACTAACTTAATTAAGTTGCTGAGAGAATTAGGTTAAATAATGTATATAAAGATCTGGACTTCCCTTTTTGGTGTCAACAAATATTTATTATTAACAGATGATTTAAAGTTACAAAATAAATATGTAGGGTGTTAGCTGTTGAATTTTAAGAATAGGTGTTTCGAGGTGCCTGGGTGGCTCAGTCAGTTGAGCGTCCGACTTGAGCTCAGGTCATGATCTCACAGTTTGTGTGTTTGAACCCCACATCTGGCTCTGTGCTGACAGCTCAGAGACTGGATCCTGCTTTGGATTCTGTGTCTCCCTCTCTCTCTGCCCCTCCCCAGCTTGCATTCTGTTTCTCTCTCTCTCTCTCTCTCAAAAATAAATAAACATTAAAAACATTTAAAAAAAGGTGTTTCAATTTCTATGACCTATTATAGAAGGCATTCAGGAAATATTAGTGCTCTTTCCTGTTCCCTCTATACCTTTGAATTACCTTTATTTTAAAAAAAAATGATGTTTGTTTATTTTTGAGAGAGAGAGAAAGAACGTGAATAGAGGAGGGCCAGAGAGAGAAATGGAGGTACAGAATCTGAAGCAGGCTCTAGTCTCTGAGCTGTCAGCACAGAACCCGACATGGGACTTGAACTCACAAACTGTGAGATCATGACCTGAGCCAAAGTCAAATGCTTAACTGAGCCATCCAGGCACCCCAAATTGCTTTTAGTCATAAATAGATTGTAGGCTTAGAAGATCATGTTCTACTTGAAGGCTGTATATATATTTTATTTTTTAGAATTTATTTATTCTGAGAGAGAGAGAGAGAGGGAGAGAGACAGAGAGAATATGAATGAGTGGGGGAAGGGCAGAAAGAGAGGGGAACAAAGGATCCAAAGCAGGCTCTATGCTGACAGCAGAGAGCCCAACGTGGGCATCAAACTCATGAACCGCAAGATCATGACCTGAGCCTAAGTCAGTTGCTTAACTGAATGAGCCACTCAAGTGCCCCTTGAAGGCTGTATGTTAAACCTCTACCCACACATTTCGTTTCTAAAGCCTGTCTAAATGTCCAGTTTTTAAAAAATAATCTGTTGAGTATGAAAGAGTTGTGGACAATACTGTTGTGCCCAGTAATAATGTTGGTTGACAGGATTTGGGCCTATTTGAGTGCTAGTATTTTAAAAATACAACTTCTATTCAATTGAATTATTATACTTTGTATAAAAAAATCCATTATTGAATATGCTTTGCTCTCAAATACTATTATCATATTTGTGTTTTACTTTTGGATGATAGTCATGATAGTTTCCACATAACTGTAGAGTATAAGGCTTTTATCCTCTCATTCTAGTGGCAGTTATTTACTTTGGTCTATGGGATAATAGGCCAAGGTGGGCCAATAAATGGGAAGTGAAATTGGTTGTTGTGCTCTTCACTTTTTAATTATTATGTGTAGGTAAACCTTTATAGGTTTTTCTTCTTTTTACTCATTAAAATTTTACATTTTTTCTTGATATACTATGAACTCAAGTTTGACGGTATTTATAATGTTTCAAATTGTTGCAGGATTTCAGTGTTATTTTCTGTTTTTGTTTGGGATTATAATCACTTCAAGTGCTTATCAGGATTTTATAAAATTATACTTGTTTTCCCCTGTTGATACTATTTTAATGTTGTAAACACTATTGATAAAAATATGACATTGCTGCATATTTTATCATACATGTCCCAAACCTCATTAATATTTTGAACAAGTAAACACTTGAAAATTTCTATATTCTTTTATGTAAAAGAGTCTCTGATTCAATATCCAGTGCATGTTTCATCTCATGACAACTTTGAAAGTCAGATATAATATCAATGGCATCGTGTGAAGATTGGGCTACACTGATCCTATGTCATAAACCTTAAACTGCTAATTTCTGAATATTAGTTGCCTGGATTGCAAGCTCTAAAAGGCAAGGATCATATTTGTTCTGTGGCTCTGAAAGTGCCTTGTTATTCAAACATTTTTGGGTGCTATCTCCTTATTTTATTAATTACTAAGTAGGATTATTTCAAATTAAAGAGATTATTTGAAATTCAGCAATTATTTGAAACACTGTTAGAGTTTGATGTTCACATTGCTGTTGATTACCAAGGGATATTTTGTTTTGTAGACTCTTAGGAAGTTTTACTTCCTAAATGTTGATGGTATTTTTATATGGGATCTGAAGGAGTAAATAATCATAGATAGAATGATCTAGGTAATATTTTCAGAACTTTATTGCCATAAGTTTCTGTGATTTAATGGCCAAATTTTAAAATCCTTTATTTTACTGTTTATAATGTAAATATTATCACTAGCAAGATATTAAAGTGCAAACTTTTTTTTAATGTTAAAGCTATTTTGTTTTTATTTAAAAAAGGATCTGGTTTGGCAGTGATTTTCTTTAACTTTTATTTGGGAAACTATCTCTTCTACTCTAAATGATGGACTTGTTGGGTAGAGTACTTATCATCACTAAGCCAGCCTTTGCAAAGGAAAGGCCATAATCAGGAATAAGAAAAGTAAGAAAAAAATTCACAAGTACTTACAGACATAATAATAGATTAATCACTTATACACCCAGTATGAAAGTTAAAGCACAAAAGCAGTGAAATCAATTATATCTATAAGAATCAGTCGAGAAGTTCACAAAATAAAAAAGACAGAAAGTATGACATATACACATAATATGGAAAGAGGAGTAAAAAAAATCTGAAAAAATAACCAAGCAGTTAAAATTTTTTTCTCTTAATCTAAATCAGAAAAATACACACAATTTACATATAATGTTCATTGAAAAATATATTTGCAAAGAATATCCAAATATAATAGAATGGTTTATAGTATACTCATATGTTGGACATTAGACAACTTTTAAGAGTATTTTATAACATTAGCTTATGACAGAAGATGTTCACAATATACTATGTTAAAAATAGAAAACTATTCACTTTGATCTCAGTTTTGGTTTATAGAAATATATACATGCACATATACATACATGTATATGGATTGTGAGTAACTTCTGTGAGTGTTCTGCAAGACAAGCAAACACTTCTAATAAATTTTAGCTTTATAAATGAGCCATGTCTTGCAATATGAGAAGTACATCTTGCCACATGTCACATGATTGCAAGCAAGCTTGTGGTTCTTGAAATTTGCTTTGATATACAAGTGCTTTGGATTACAAGCATATGCTTCTGGAACGAATTATACTCACAAACCAAGGTTTTACTGTATGTATGTTTCAGGATTTAATAAAGCTAGATATTTATTTCTACTGAAATGCTATTTTTTTCAAATCTTGTTTACAAATATGGTCTTGTTACAAATTGTCTTATATACATTCCCAAATATCAGGGAATCTTTTGAATGTATGAATGTTTGATCTTAGTGATTCTTGAGTAGTGTGTCAAAACTAATGAAAAAGGGTAGTTTGTTCTTAAATTACTAAACCTTCAAAGTGCTCATTTTTTTAAATAAATATCAGTAACATACTAATAGTCATGTTTTAAAATAAAATCATTACGGGATGATTGAATTTCATACCTTCGAACAAGTTGCTTTTTATTGCTAGGTAGATGAAATCTAAGCAAAAATGTTTGCTGTGGTTTTGCTTGTTAACAAGCACAGTGTGAGCTTAGTGAATTATTTTAATCACAATGGCAAGATTTCAGGGCTTGTAGGTAACAATGGAGCATCTAGTTTATATCAGGC
The DNA here is from genome assembly GCF_027475565.1 of Acinonyx jubatus. NCBI lineage: Eukaryota > Metazoa > Chordata > Mammalia > Carnivora > Felidae > Acinonyx > Acinonyx jubatus. Next base: position 90,409,446 of record NC_069384.1, on the reverse strand, counting down.
ACTTTGGTAGGCCATGGAGATAATAAAATTAAGAATGTTTCATTTTTTCTGTTAAGAAAGAATTTAGCCAAGAGCAATTTCACAACACAGTACTTCTTGATTAATATAATAGAAGTACATATAGGGACCTATAGAACAAAATGCCCTAACTCTGTCTGGGATGGTCAGGAAAGGCTAAGCAGAGTGATGCATCTGAGCTGAGGCTGGAATAGGAGTCAAAGATGAAGGAAGAGGGTAAATGACATTTTCCATATAGAAACTGACATGAGCTGAAATATGGCACTAGGAGATACTAGAGAAGGAAGATCAGGCTTGAAAAAATATGTATATATCATCCATATAAACATAATCAAGGAAATTGTGAAGAATATCAGATTATAGACCTAATAAAAGTAAGTATAAAATATGCTTTTACGTATTAACACAGTATTCAGAAATATTGGTAAAGGACTTGTTCCATATGAATGAATTTTCCAATACATGTTTAGGGAGGATGCTTTTATCTACTTTTGATAAAAATATACTTCATTTTTTTCCCATCATTAAACAAACATGTTTTTTCTTTTGCCTGGAGTTTTTTAGAGCTTATATTAATATCAAATACCTGTTTTTGCCTTCTGCTCTCATACAGTTGTGTCTTTGTGGACCATTTAGAGAGGACTATATTTGCCCTTTCTTTTAAGAGCCCCAGATTGCTCTAATTTTTGCACTTCTTATGATTGCTCTTGTCTCCTTCCTGGTAAGGAGTCCTGTAACTATTTTTAATAGTCCTTCCCTGACCTAACACCTTTGACTTAATCAGCTTTGGAATTTTTGACAGCTCCTTTGGCTAGTTAAAAATCTTTGTCACTTGTTAGCTTAATTAAGGTTGTGAAGCATCACAGTATATGCTAATCCTAGATAATTTTAATGCTTTAACTTTGTTAACACTCATAAGTTTATATATTGAGTTCTTTAATATGGTGGAGCTTTCCACATCATACAATAAAAAGGGAAATCCAGCTAGGACCCAAGGTGCACATGGTTTCCATAAAAGAATTTTGAAAAATTATGTACTGTCTTGTACACTTTAAAATTCACATCTAAACTTTTTATGTTTTATTTTTGCAGAGGATGTAATTTCTTGTAAATATTGTTATTATTTATATATATAGGAGTGAAATCTAAATATCATAATTTGACACCTACCATCGTCTATATAAACATACTCGAGGAAGTTTTTTTTTTATTAGTTGGAAAATTTGCATCATTTCTTCATGTTGAGATCATGGTAGGCAGTTGATGTTCAGAGGTCCTAAGGCATATGCACTTCCCGCCATTACCTCTGAGAATGTCCTTTTGCAGCCTTTTCCCAAGGTTGACTTGCTACTTGTAACTCTTTTAAAATGTATCCAGGGAGGAGAGGTTGGCATACAACTTGATATAGTCTAGAAATATCAAAGGCCCTGAAGCTCTTCTTAATCGTGAATACCCATCAGAATCACCTAACAATTTGGCTCCTAAATCCCTATTTTTAGTCCCAGGCTTTAACTGCCCCTCGTGTAGAGAGATGTGCCCTGTAGAGTGTCCAGTCAGAAAAAAGAGAATTGGTTCTTTTTTTAGCACTGCCTCAGAGGAAAGGGGTTCAAGAGGTCTCCAACTCTGGAAGGTGTGTTGTCCCAAGGAATCCTGGCAGAATGTGTCTGGGGCCGTAGTCACCTGTTGTCTGTAATATCTTTAAGCCGTCAAAACCCAATAGATCCAGGGCCTGAAAAGATGACCTAGTCAGTGTGTCTGGCCCTCAGGGAATTCTAGGCTTTAGCTTTCTTGATGTCAGGGCCAGGCCTCTGTGTCTGTATGTGCTGAACTTCACATATGGGCTGAGGCATGGGAAAGTCAATTATGGTGGCCTGGCATTGCTTGCTGCTAGAGGGAGACTGAAGGGCTTGGGGTGATTCAGTGAATAGAGGAAGACATTTAGCTGTTGAGAGCTTGGGATCTGAGTTTGACTTCTGAAAAAAACAAATCACTTGAAGAGCTGTTAAAAATACATGCTAACACATACCACATCCAGCCCATAATTTAGACTCCTTGAATCTGGATCATATGCAGTGTATAATACAAAAGCTTCCTGTGATTCAACCTCTCCTTCCCTGGGTTACAAACCATTGTCAGATTGCTTGTTATCTGGATTGTTTCAATTAAAAAAATTATATTGTGACTCCAGAATAAGATAGCATTCCAATGTCTTTAAAATATAATTTTGAACACTCGTTCAAAATTTACTCAATGGTTTATTTTACGTGCAGACATTGTTTTTAGCCCAGGTAGTAGATTCCCTCTCTTAGAGACTGTATTCTAGTGGTGATGGGATGGCTGGGTGGATGTTGTTGAAGAGAGGCAACAAACAAGTAAACAAATAGAAATTATAGATACTGAATGCTTTGAAGAAGGGGAAAACAACCACAAAATTTTGACTTTGTAATATTAGAAATTTGCTATGATTTAGGTATTTTGTTGTGCACTGCTTTTGGAGATACTGTTATCAAGTATGATAATCAAAGTAAGCCAATTCCTAGTGCCTGCTCTCTAAGGGTTGCAGTATCATATTGCTATTTAGATACAAGAGTGAGGTCACAAGAGACCTAATAATGATTATAGACCTTGAACCTAACAATAGTTAAAGCAAGTGGAATACATAATAAAGAATACATGGAAAGAAGACAGGATGGGGTTGAAAAGATTCTATTTTTATTCTGTTATGGACAGCAGAGACTATCTTTAGCTCAGTTTATGAAAATAAACCGGATACCACCATATTCATTCATGATATAGTTTTGTGCTATTTTTTCGTCTGTATTTGTTTTAGCATTAATCAAGTGACCATTATGCACTAGACACTATAAAAATATACATACAATAAAATTTATAGTAGATTCTCAAGTAGCACAATACATAGTATTAAAACTTGAAAAGCTGACTACCACTGTTGGTATTTTAGTTTTTTTCCAGGAAAAGTTAAATTTATTTATTATTTTTATTATTTTTTTATCATAACAAGTATACTCTTTAAATCTATCAGCTACTTCACCGATCATCCCACCCACCTTTCTTCTGATAACCATCAGCTTGTTTTCCATAGTTAACAGTCTATTTCTTCGTTTTCCTCTCTCTCTCTCTCTCTCTCTTTTTTCCTTGTTTTTGTTTACTAAATTCCACATATGAGTGAGAACACATGGTATTTATTTTTCTCTGACTTAGTTTGCTTAGCATTATACTCTCTAGCTCCATCTGCATTGTCGCAAATGGCAAGATTTCCTTCCTTTTTATGGCAGAATAATATTCCATTAGGTAGATGGATAGATAGATCGATCTACTTACCTATCTCCCTATAGATAGATAGATATATCTCACATCTCCTTTATTCATGAATTGATGCACACTTGGGCTTCTTCCATAATTTGGCTATTATAAATAATGCCGCAGTAAACATAAGGGTGCACATATCCCTTTGAATTTGTGTTTTTGTATTTTTTTGGGTCAATACCCAGTAGTGTGATTACTGGATCACATGTTAATTCGATGTTTAATTTTTTGAGGAACCTCCATACTGTCTTCCAGAGTTGCTGCACCAATTTGCATTCCCACCAACAGTGCAAGAGGGTTCCCCTTTCTCCACATCCTCACCAACACCTGTAGTTTCTCACGAACACCTGTAGTGATGTTGATTTTAGCCATTCTGACAAGTGTGAGGTGATAGATCATTGTAATTTTGATTTGCATTTCCCTGAACATTGATGTTGAGCATCTTTTCATGTGACTGTCGGCTATCTGGATATCTTTGGAGAAATGTCTGTTCATGTATACTTTTTTAGTTTTGTGCTATTTTTATGCAAAAATACACTTAACATAATCTTAAGAGTAGCTTCTTAGGTGGTAAATTGACTGGGATTAATGAGATATTGGTGTGGGTTTAACAAAGATAAGTCATACAAGATTTCTGCTCTCAGTGAGTTTATAATCTGACAAATGATATTTAATCTGTATTCAAACTTTTTTGGTGAAAGAATATCTGTATGGCTTAAAGAAAACATAAATAAATGCAATGAGAATTCAAAGATGGGGGAGCTCATTTCCAGTAGAAAGGGCCAAGGAAAGCACCACATAGTGGGAGAAACAAAGGAAGGCTTTCAAAGAAAGGGTCATATCACTAGGTAGAGAATGCAATGAAGGATGTCCCAGTAGAAAATGTAGAGTCAAAGTAAGTATGCACTTGGGAAGGTATTAGTCTAAGAAACACAGACTACAATTACTAGAACTCAAGAAGAATAATATGAACAACTGTGAGGAAGGTTAGTGATGCTATAGGAGACCTTAGGAATATCCCCCAAGTGGAGATTGAGACTATATTTTTTTCTCTTATGGGCTACAGATAGGATTTTTAAAACTATGATTATTGTCTGTTTAAGCAAGGTGTGCTAAGATAATTGTGCCTCTTTTGGAAGATAAGCTGCAATCTGCAAACAGCAGAACAAGTGTCATGTGTAAAGTCTTTATTGAAAGCACATTTAGAAATGGCATTTCTAAAAGAGATGGTCAGAGACCTGAGATAAGAGTTGTGACTGGATGTCATATGGGACTACTTTGTTTGCCATCAGGAAAGCAAAATGAAGGATGGAAATGCTTTCTCTTGCACCCTGCCAGGCTTACATAGGCTGAGTTATACAGCAAAGGCAGTCCTTATTCATTCTCTGATTCCTGAGAACAGCTCCACCTCTGCAACCAAGTTTATACATGTACAGAACCCTAACATGAGACAGCAGGTAGGAAGAGTGCAGGGGAAATCTGGGTGTTACTGGGTACCACATAAAGGAAAGAGTAAGTGGAGAATGGAAACCACTCAGTTTCTTGGTATCTTGTAATTATGACTTTAGTGTAACAAATAACTGAAATACTGTGTGGTCATGGCAGTCTCTAAAATATTTGTGATCAAACTTTGGTGAACTTAAAAAGTTTTTTTTTAATGTTTATATACTTTTGAGAGAGAGAGAGAAGGAGAGAGAGAGAGAGAGAGAGAGAGAGAGAGAGAGAGAGAGAGAGAGAAAGCATGAGCAGGGGAGGGGAGGAGGGAGAGGGAGACAATCTGAAGCAGGCTCCAGGCTCTGAGCTGTCAGGATAGAGCCTGACACAGGGCTCAAACTCATGAGCCGCGAGATCATGACCTGAGCCAGAGTCTAACACTCAACCTACTGAGCCACTCAGGTGCCCCAAACTTTGGTGAACTTAAATGCTAGACTAAAGAGTTTTAGCCTTGGCACCCTTTGTTCATGGTGTTTTAATTACAATGCACAACCCTAAGTCTATGTATTAAGAAAATGTGTTTGATATTTATGTGAAACATGGGCTTGGAGGAGAAGAAACAGGGGTCTATGCCCATGTAATTGGTAGTATTTTCCACTTACAAAGAGGCAATATTTTCCCTTAGACAGTTTTCTAATGTACCCTAGAACTTTTAAAGATAATTTGTTTTTTATAAGATTTTTTTTTTCACATATAAGAAGATCCTGGGTCGATGTAAACATATTTTCTGGCAAAGCTATCATTCGTTAAATAGGTGTATTTTCTTTTTTTAGTCTAAGAATTTCAGCCTTATATACTGTGACTGGAATATATAATTCATGCATGTATTAAAGGGAATTACAGTTTAGGATGGATTTGTAATGATATTGCCATCAAATTTTATGGATCAATGGAGATTATTAGACTTTCTGGAACCATGCTGTTCTTCTAAAGGCCTTAGGTATAGAATGAATATATTACTTCTTTTTGCTAACTACAAGAGTCTAGATAGTGGATGAAAGACAGTGCAAGCTTTCATGTTATGTTACTTAGTATGGAAAGGAATCTTAGAAGTTTTCCTTATTCCTAAATGTGTTTATCTCTTAATGAGAGAATTAGAACGTGGTATTTCAACAGCCCTGGAAAATCAGTTTATCTGTCACCATTCAGCTGAGACACACACCGAATAAAATACTAAAATACTAAAGTGGTTCTTATTGAAGTTTATAATGAGAATTACGGGGGAGTTTAAAAAGAAATTTGTGAGCATGATTCAGCACGATTCTTAAATTCTGATTCTTAGTCCTGGTGTGGCCTTGGACACTGTGCTTTTTAAATAGGTCAGATTTGAAAACCACAGCTGTATTTGATTATGGGGTAGTATGCAATGGAAATAGAAATATAACAGGAAATAGAAGATAGGAACTTCTCCTTTATTTGGCTTTCTGGTTTGGTCAAAGGAACATTTTCAAAAGTAAGTGATACTTTCAAAGCTAGTGAATGATGAATGAAAATTAAGCAAAAAAAAAAAAAATACATTAGAAGAATGAATCAAGTATTTTTTAAATTGTAATAAAATGACATATTTGCCATTTTAACCATGTTTCAGTGTGCAGTTTGGAGGTGTTAAATACGTTCACATTGTTGTTCAGCCATCACCACTATCCATCCCCAAAGGTTTCCTCTTTCAAGACTGAAAGTCTGTATCCTTAAACAGTAACTCTCCATTCCTTCCTTATATCCTTCCCATATTCTGGCAATCACCATTCTATTTCACTGAATTTGCTCTAGGTCCCTTATATAAGTGTAATGATACAATATTTGTCCTTTTGGGTCTGGATTATTTCACTTAGCATATTGCCTGCACATTTTAACCATGTGTAAGTACTTCACTCATTTTTAAGGCCCCGAGTGATATTTAATTGTATCTGTACGCCACTTTCTGTTTATCTAATGAGACATTTGGGTTGTTTCTGGCTTTTGACTATTATAAACAATGCTGACATGAGCACTGGCATACGAATATCTGTAGGAGTCCCCTGCTTTCAATTTTTTTGAGTATATACTGAGAAGTGGAATGCTGGATCATGTGGTAAATATATATGTGATTTTTTTAAAGAAACTTCTATACTATTTTCCATATCAGTTGCATCACTTTTTATTCCTGCCAGTGACGCATAAGGCGAAGTAAATATTCTTACCTCTCCAGTAGCACATCAACTTTTTAGTAGAAACTACCTTCTGATCCTGTCATATATTTTCCCCCTAAAGCCCTGGTACAGTGTTTACTATACACTAAATACGTCACCAAATCTAAAGACTAGTAGTTATTTGCTTACTTTCACTCAGCTGCAGAATGTTTAAGGGGTTGTCAACCCAAGTGTAATAATTTAGTCTGGGGCCACTGGGAATCAAATATGGTTCTGGAACAAATAGAAATGAATTTAATTTATCAATGTTAAGTTGGAACATTTCTATCACCAACACATTTGTAGCAGCAAAGCATTTTTTTTGTTAATATTGACTGTTTCTCCTGATAATTTTTGAACATTACCTATAAATCATTAAATATTATCTGTGTGTTTTATATGCAATCACCAATAACCTTGAGAATGTAATGTTTAGGCAGCTATAAATTTGAAATGTTTTCAATTATGACAAGCTGAAGAGGTATTTATGGCTGTGTGGGGGTAGGTATTATTATACTTTCCTCCTTTCCTTTTTCTATTGGCTACCAGGAGGCTGAGACAAACTTAACATTCAAACTCAATAACTGTTTCTTAATTTTGGCAACCTGATTACATGCCTATTAATCATTTTTTGGAGGCATATAGCATATATAAAAGAATGACTCAGTAAACCAGTGAATAAATATAAACAAACTGAATCATAGAGACCTTTCTTTCTAAAATCTATATTTTTACTTGGTTGCCAACTTTGCTTTTGTTTTCTTAGTGTTTATTTATTTTTGAGAGAGAGAGAGACAGTGCAAGTAGGGGGAGGGTCAGAGACAGAGGGAGACAGAATCTGAGGCAGGTTCCAGGTTCTGAGCTGTCAGCATAGAGCCCGACATGGGGCTCAGACTCACACACTGTGAGATCATGACCTGAGCCAAAGTTGGACCTACACAGATGCCCCTATATGTTCACTTGGTTGCCGATGTTGGATTAAACTGGAACCCTCTTACACTATTGGTGGGAGTGCAAACAGGTGCAACCACAGTGGAAAGAGTGTGGAGCTTCCTCAAAAAGTTAAAAATAGAACTACCCTATGACCCAGCAATTTCCCTATTAGGTATTTACCTAAAGGATGCAAAAATACTGATTTGAAGGGGGACATGCACCTCGATGTTTGTAGCAGCGTTATTAACAATAGCCAACCTATGGAAAGAGCTCAAATGTCCAATGACTAATGAATGGATAAGAAGATGTGGTGTATATGTACAATGGAATATTACTCGGCCATCAAAAAGAATGAAATCTTGCCATTTGCCACGACGTGGGCAGAGCTGGAGTATATTATGCTAACCAAAATATGTCACTCATAGAAAGACAAATACCATATGATTTCACTCATATGTGGAATTTAAGAAACAAAACAGTCAAACATAGAGGAAGGGGAAAAAAAGAGGGAAGCAAAACCTTAGAGATTCTTAACTGTAGAGAACAAGCTGAGGGTTGATGGAGGGGTGTGGGTGGGGGGATGGGCTAAATGGATGATTAGTACTAAGGAAGGCGTTTGCAATGAACACTGGCTGTTGTATGTAAGTTATGAATCACTAAATTTAGACTTGAAACCAATTATGTTATATATGTTAACTAACTAAAATTTGAAAGTTTGAAATTAAAACAAAAACAAAACTGGAACATATAGGACTAAAGGAAGAACCAAGACTTCAGAACAAACCTCACATATCTTGTTTTGGGGTTTGGATTAGATTTTGTATTCTTTCAAGATATATACTCCTGAGAAGTGTTACTAGTTTATGCTCTTTAAAAATGATATTTATGACTGAAATGTTAGGTCCTTGAATGAAGCATTATCCTTTCTAAATAAATTCATGAATAAGTAAAATGATATGTAAATGCATCTAATAGCAAATATTGTAAAATAAACATGATTTTTGGATTTGGCTTACAAAATGAGATTTAAATTGTCACTATATAAGCTTGTACTAGGTGGGAAAAACTAAATAGGATATAAAATGTTTCTTTATGATTAGTCGTTTCTGCTTTTGATTAAACAAATGAATTAGAGGAAATTTATACATTAGATTGTAATATATCTTACTTGTAAATAATGATGATGAAGCACATATCAATCACTGAATCCAGTCATCTTTATGGGATTTATCACAACTCACGTAATTTATACTGCCTTCAAAATTGGCTCATAAATCTTGATTTTTTTCTAGCATCTACTATATATATAAGGATTTCTGTCCATTGTCAGTTTTAGGGAGTATAGTCCTCCCTGAGAATTGTGATAATTACTTGGAAAATATTTAGGGCCTTCCTTGGAAGCATTATTCAGAAAGATTTGGGGTCTTTGGGACCTGAAAGACTTGAGTATAATTCTATCTCTGCCTTTCGTTTACAGGCTGTGAGATAGTGATTAAGTTACTTAACTTGAGCTTCATTTCTCATTTGTAAACTAATATTATAATATGTATTTCACAGGGTTATGACAAGGATTCAGTGACTTAATATGTAAGGCCCTTGTTCAAGATAAGCACTTAATACATAGTAATTACTATGGTTAATAAAGATAAAATAATAAATTGCTTGCATTTAATATTTAATAGTGTTTAATGGTATTTCAAATGGAAATGTATCATAGTAAACATTGGAAAATATGAAAAGCAACTTTTTTTATATAAAATCACATATCGTTAGGGGTGCCTGAGTGGCTCAGTAGGTTAAGCATTGGACTTCAGCTCAGGTCATGATCTCGCAGTTTGTGAGTTTGAGCCCATGTTGGGCTCTGTGCTGACAGTTCAGAGCCTGAAGCCTGCTTCAGATTCTGTGTCTTCCTCTCTCGCTATCACTCCCCTGCTCGCATTCTGTCTGTCTCTCTCAAAAATAGATAAAAACATTAAAAATACAATATAAAAAATCACATATCGTTGAAAGTACAATCATGTTTGCCAAAACTCCGTAAATATCACAAGAGTCCAAGAGATCTGTTATTAAATGAAACTAAAGGGCTCACTCTAAAATGGATTTTGATCAAGTGAATAAGTCCATTAAGTAAATGAAATGCCTCACTGTACAGTAATGAAAAAAAATTGGTCAAAGGGAAATCTGTTTTGCTGCATAGAAATACATTAATACTCGACAGCATAGTTGTTTTGCATAATGTGTGTAGTAATACCCCTAAACTCTCAAACATGTTTAGCACCACATACTAAAGATTCAGAATTGGGTGACCATTCCCATTACTAGACAAGAAAAATAAAGTCAATGAATGAGAAGTAGCACTGGGAAGAACAAAAGCACAAAACTGGAATCTTCACTTGTATGCTGTATATAGGAATTATTTTTTGAAAATTTATTCAGTAATAGAGGGGGTCCAATTTTTAAAATTGAATACACAAATATTCAAGGGAGAATTTTATTGAAACAAAAACAATATTGATAAAGAATACAAAATACATTTATAATTAAGGCTTTTACCATAAAATTAGGTGACAGTGATATTTAGATTTTAATTTTGTAATCCTTTATTATAGAATTTCTTTAAGACTAGTTTTTTTTTTACCCAAAACACTAAATATTTAAAATTTATTATTCTGAAAGCAAATATTTGTTATATCTGGGAATAATGTAATTTTTTATATATTCTGCTGGCTCTGTATCTTTTAATAAAGTAAATTGGCATTGTTGTTGTTTTTAAATAACATTAGGATGCCTGGGTGGCTCAGTCAGTTAAGTATCTGGCTCTTGATTTTGGCTTAGGTCATGATCTCACGGTCCTAAGATTGAGTCCTGTATCTGGCTGTGTGCTGACAGTGTGGAGGCATCTTGGGATTCTTTCTCCCTCTCTCTGCTCCTACCCTGGGCTCGCTTGCTCTCTCTCTCTCTCGCTCTCTCTCTCAAAATAAATAAACTCAATAAAAAATAACATTAGCTTTGATTAAATTGTCTTTAGCACAGATGAATTAGACAGAGATAACCCCAATCTGATGATGTATTCTCTGCTCACATTCTAACATTCACTCTAACATTCACCAGTTTTTAATTATATATCTAAGTCACTGTTAACATTTACAGTTTCTTCCCCTAACTATTAATCTAAGGACTTTCAATTTTGTTTAGAAATATATTATATATTAAAGATCACTTTTTTAGATATTAAAGCTTTAATAACAAACTAATACTTTATATACATGTGGCCTTTACAGTTTATGAAGTTTCTTCATGTATAATCTCATTTACTCCTCACAGCCATCCTGTGATGTGTCAGGGGATTACTTTCACAGTCTTATAGGTGATGAAATTGAAACTCCATGAGGATAAATTACTTGCTCAAGGTTGCATTGCCAGTAATTATCAAAATTGAGACTTGGACGCACTATTAAAACTCGTTTGTGTGTAGCAGAGTTTAAGAAATCAGATGCCTGCAGTGAACCAGGATGAAATAAATGGGTGAAACTGACTAAGCACAAGAGACTGGGGAGTGATGTAGTTAAATGGGAAACATATGCCCAGTCTGAAGGGAGTAACAGCTTGTTGGATGTTAGCTTTGGTTGCCTGGAACAACTCTGGGTGTGGGGCTGCCAGACTTCTTTTTTTTTTAAAATTTTTTAAAATGTTTATTTATTTTTGTGAAAGAGATAGAGTGAGAGAGTGAGCACTAGCAGGGGAGGGGCAGAGAGAGAGGGAGACACAGAATCCAAAGCAGGCTCCAGGCTCTGAGCTGTCAGCACAGAGCCCTATGTGGGGTTCGAACTCACCAACTGTGAGATCATGACCTGAGCTGAAGTTGGATGCTCAACTGACTGAGGCACCCAGGCACCCCAACCAGACTTCAAATTTAACAGAAGCTCACAATCCAAATTTAGTGTGAAATGCTTTGTTTTAAATATCGGCAACTAATTCCGAAGGAAAAAAAAAATGGTGAAAGCAAGACAAATCTGAAGGCTGATCTTCCTGTCAACTTATAGCATGTGGCATATCCTTCATTCTTAAGGGGAGCATGTGTGGGGGAACCCATTATTCATGTGGCTAGTGTGAGATGGTAGAGATATCACCTTAATTCCATTCTCAAGTACTGACCCAGCATTTATGACTAAAGAGGTATTAAGTGAGAATCTTGATTTCTTTGGTAGACTGTTTATTCTTTCATTTGCATTCTTTTGTTTATACACCCAAATATACTGCATGCCAACCATGTACCTGCCACTGTGATGGAGAGAAGAATATTATATAGTATTTACCTTCAAATTTCAGCCAAAATATTCTAGCAGTGAATATGTTTCTATAAACAGGAGATATTGGAAGGAAAATGGAAAGCTTCATTGTGAAGGCAGAGTTTGGAAATAGATTTCCTACATAAAACTATATTCTCTTCTACACAGGAATTAAAGGGTGCTATATCGGTATGCACCTACACATGTGTGAATAAACAAAAATTTACTCTAAACATATGGTTCCCGTATAATTCCCCTTCATGTAGGCAACCATAAAATTAAAATGTTGCCTTATTAAAAAAATAATTTCTTGTATAGTGCCATCTTATTCCTGGGCAGATAGAATAATACTATATTGAACATTTAATAATCACAACTAGGATTTTCAGAATCTGTATTTTCTAACCATGCTTTTAATATTTTCTTTTTTGATGCCACATGGCTTTCACATGTATACTTTTAAGATTAGCTTTTTAAGAATTATGAAATGCAGAATTAAAAATTAAGATTGTATATGTTAATTCTTACATGTTTGTAGAAGTAACATAGACACATGTATAGATTCAGAGTGAGAGAGAAGGGAGGGAGGGAAAGATGAATTGCACTGAGTCCAATAATGGAAACCTGTGATTCTATTTCTCTGTTACCCTTCTGTCAGAGAGTTCAGAGCCTAATTTGATATACAGTCTTAGTAACTAGATTATAGTTTTCCTCCCTTCAGTCCTGATTTTCTAAATATATATATATATTCTAAAATATATATTATATATTCTAAATATATATATATATATATATATATTACCTTTATATACCTTTCCATTATGTGCATATGCATACCAGACATAGAAAATCTTTGTTCTTCATAGTTTCTTATTGCTCTGATTGTTTGAGTCTTATTTTTAATACCTTGAGAAATCATGTATATCTTTGTTTCAAGTTACATTTATTTTAAAGAAGCTAGAGGGATAGAGGGAAATAACAGCAGAGAAAAGAAATATGCCATTCCCTAACACATCCACACACACACAGAGATGGTTGAGTATAAACTGGTCTGGTTTCTCTCTCTCTCTCTTTTTTAATGTTTATTTATTTTGAGAGAGAGACAGAGAAAATCCCAAGCAGGCTCCCTGCTGTGAGTGCAGAGCCTAAAACAGGCCTATTAAATGTTTGAATTAGTGGCTTCTTCCTACTTTAGTTTAAAATTTCATTCAAAGCCTTATTTTTTACCTATGCCACACATATCTATGGAAAAGCAAACAAATCATACGTTTATAACTCAATGAAATTTCATAGCACAACCAGGTAATCCATCACCCAAATCAAGAAGCCGTGTACTACCAGCACCTCAGAAATCCTTCGAATACCTATCCCAGTCACTAGCCCTTTCTTCCTAAAAAATAATCAGTATCCTGAAGTCCAACATCGTATGTTTTGCCTTTGTAGCTTTATATAAACAAAATTATGTTGAACTCTTACTTCTGGCTTACTTTATTTACATTTTCATCCATGTTGATGCAGGTAATGAATCCAGAAACATTTACATATATAAAGATATCTGATTTATGGAAAAGACACTGAAGAATAGTAGAAAAATCGTAAATTTTCTTCAGTAAATAGTGCCATAGCAATTGAATATTCATATGGGAAAAATATATTTGGACTCCTTATACCAGACACAGATCAATTCTGGATAGATTATAGACTTAAATACAAATACAGTGTTTTGGAGTGCCTGGGTGGCTCAGTCATTTGAACATCTAACTCTTGATTTCTGCTCAGCTCATGATCCCCGGGTTGTGGGATTGAGCCCTGAGCTGGGCTTTGTGCAGAGGGTGGAACCTGCTTAAGATTTTCTCTTTCTTCCTCAGCCCCTTTATTCCACTTGTGCATGTACTCTTTCTCTCAATAAATGAATGAATAAAGAAATAAATACAAATATTTTAAGACACATTTTGATATCCCTGAAATTAGGACATGCTGTATGGCCAAGGGTGTTTCAAAATTGCCAGCTTTTAGGCTGGAATTGTGCATTCATAACACTGCCTATACATGCACCAACTTTTTATAGGTATTCATATTAACATCACTTCAACTGAGTTACATGTGTTAGTGGTATTTTACAAATGTTGAGTTTAATTATCTTTTAAAATATCTTCAGAAATATTACACTATGATTGAACATTGAAATGAAGCTATTGTGCACACAGAAAGAACACAGCTGAGTGTACATTTAATATCAATGAAGCCAGTGCCCATCATTGGGGGAATAACTACGAGTTTATATTTTCTTGCAAAGTGACAATAAAGTGCTTTACATGGACCAAGAAGGGAAAATACCCTGAAGTAGATGGTCTATTACATTTTGTTACTGAGATTTATGCAAAGGATCGCCCATCATGCACAGAAAGTTGGAACTGAAGGAAAAAGAAATTGCCAAATCTCTCAGAATGGATAAAAGGAATTTCAAAGCAGACAGTCAATTATGACTGATATATGTATTGCACAAGTTGTTGAATTTATTTTAACAAACTTCCTACTGGCTTTGAACAGAAACTACTTAACTTCCAGCAAGTTAGAATTCCATTACAAAATGAAAATATAAGTGGCGAAAATAGGGGAAACATCACCAAAACTCACAGAATTGGTGTTAGCCACTTGGAAGAAAATCCTACAGACAAAAATGGAGCACTCTTTTAAGAAATGCTGCATCATTGCTTTTGATGGATTGGGACATTGTTTGGAAAAGTAGAAATACTTACAACTCTGGGTCAAAAAGAGATTCAGAACACTTGGGCTCTAAAAGTGAGAAATTTTGAGAATACTTTAATAAATTTATGTCGTTTCTATTTTAATTGCTTACATATGAACAGACTGATACATTATAAAATTATGTATAAATAATAGTTTTCAATAAATATAAAAAGAAATTCTGAGTGATAAGAAAGAATTATCACAGTTCATTGACCATTATTTTTCATTCTTGTACTGTACATAATATAAATGGTACATTTACAATGGATAGCATCTTGATGAGATATAGTGTCAAGAATACAACGTATATAGGGGCACCTGAGTGGCTCAGTCAGTTAAGTGTCTGACTCTTGGTTTCAGCTCAGGTCATGATCTTACTGTTCAAGAATTCGAGCCCCATATCAGACTCTGCACTGACAGTGCAGAACCTGTTTGGGATTCCCTTTCTTTCCCTCTGTCTCTGCCCTTCCTCTCTGGTATTCTCTCTTTCTCTCTCTCAAAATAAACTTTAAAAATGTTTAAAAAAATTAAGAAATACATATAAATGTAGTTTTGGGTAAACATCACCCTGTTATAAGACTCCATTATTATCTATCCATATACTATACTTAAGTTTTTTGCATTCCTATTGTGTTAAAGTTTCCATAATCAAAGATCTCCTTTTTCCTTTTCTATCAAACTTTACTATGTGTACTTATTTGTATAGATTTCTCAAACTGTAGTGAAAGGTAGTGATTAATTTTGATTTATTTCTTTCTTATGTTCTTTATCTGTCCATATATGATCGTTGCCAAATCTTGTATGTATGTGCACTCTTATAGGCAATGTATCGTTAGTGTTAATGATACTCTCAAAGGGAACTGTTTTCTAAGAAATATTAAGAACCCTATGTCTTTTGATATTTTTTATCTGTACTAAATGCTCCAATCAAAAGACCCATGTATATATAGCCTACAAGAGATTCAATTTAGACCTAAAGTCACCTGCAGATTGAAAGCAGAGGGGGTGGAGACACTTAACATGCAAATGGATGTCAAAAGAAAGCCAGAGTAGCAATACTTATATTATACAACTAGACTTTTAAACAGAGACTGTAAAAAAGAGAAAAAGAAAGGCATTATATAATCATAAAAGGGACAATTCAGCAAGAAAATATAAAAATTGTAAATATTTATCCAACCAACATGGGAGCACCCAAATATATAAAACAATTAACAAACATAAAGGAACTAATTGATAATAACATAATAGTAGGCGACCTTAACACCCTACTTACATCAATAGATAAATCATCTAAACAGAAAATAAACAAGAAAACAATGACACACTGGACCAGATGGACTTAATAGATACATTCAGAACATTCCATTCTTAAACAGCAGAGTACACATTCTTTTCAAGTGCATATGGAACGTTCTCCAGAATAGATCACACATTAGGTCAAAAAACAGGCTTCAACAAATACAAAAAGATGAAATCATACCATGCACCTTTTCTTACCACAACACTATGAAACTAGAAGTCACCACAAAAAGAAATCTGGAAAGGCCATAAGTACATGAAGTTTAAACAACATGCTACTAAACAAGGAATGAGTCAACCAGGAGATCAAAGAAGAAATAAGAAAATACATGAAAATAAATGAAAGTGGAAATGCAACAGTCCAAAACCTTTGGAATGCAGGAAAAGTGGTTAAAACAGGGAAGTATGTAGCAATACAGGCCTACCACAACAAGCAAAAAAAAAAAAATCTCAAACAACCTAACCTTACACTTTATGGAATGAGAAAAAGAACAACAAATAAAACCTAAAGCCAGCAGAGAAAAGGAAATAATAAAGATTAGAGCAGAAATACATGGTATAGAAACCAACAAAACAAAACAACAGAACATATCAATGAAACCAGGAGCTGGTTCTTTGAAATAATTAATAAAATTGATAAACCTCGAGATGCCTGGGTGGCTCAGTTGGTTACGCATCTGACTTCATCATAGGTCTCACCGTTTCCAAGTTCAAGCCCCGTGTTGGACTCTGTGCTGACAGCTCAGAGCCTGAAGCTTGCTTCAGATTCTGTGTCTCCCTCTCTTTCTCTGCTCCTCCCCCACTCACACACACACTCTCTCTCTCTCTCTCTCTCTCTCTCAAAAATAAACACTGAAAAAAAATTGATAAACCTCTAACCAGACATAGAGAAGAAAAAAGACCCAATAAATAAAATAACAAAGGAGAGGGGAGAAATAACAATCAACACCACAGAAATAGAAACAATTATAAGAGAATATTGTGAAAAACTATATGCCAACAAACTGGACAACCTGAAAGAAAATGGATAAATTCCTACAAACATATGAACTACCAAAACTGAAAAAGGAAGAAATAGAAAATTTGAATAGACCAATAGCCAGCAAAGAAATTGAATCAGTACTCAAAAACTCCCAATAAACAAAAGTCTGGGGCCAGATGGCTTCACAAGCAAATTCTGCCAAACATTTGAAGAAGAGTTAATACCTACTCTTCCCAAATTATTATGAAAATATAGAAGGAAGGAAAACTCCCAAATTCATTCTATGAGATCAGCATTACCCTGATATCAAAACTGGGTAAAAGGTCCACTAAAAAAAGAGAACTACAGGTCAATATCCCAGACAAACATGGATGTAAAAATTCTCAATAAAATGCTAGCAAACTGAATCCAATAATACCTTTAAAAAGTCATTCACCATGACCATGAGGGATTTATTCCTGGGTTGCAAAGGTGGGTCAGTATTCACAAATCAATCAGTATGATATGTCACATTAGTAAAAGAAGAATAAAAAACATATGAACCTTTCGATAGAGGCAGAAAAGGCATTTGACAATATCCTTTCATGATAAAAAGTCTCAATCAGTTGGGTTTAGAAGGAACATACCTTAATGTAATGAAGACCATATATGAAAAACCCACAGCTGATATCATTCTAAATGGGGAAAAACTGAGAACTTTTCCGGTACTGTCAGGACCAAGATACGGATGTCCACTCTCACCATTGTTATTTAACATAGTACTATTAGTCCTAGTCATAGTAATCAGACAACAAAAAGAAACAAATGTCATTGACAAGGAAGAAGTAAAACTTTCACTCTTCACAGATTACATGATACTCTGTATAGAAAACACAAAGACTCCAGCAAACAACTGTTAGAACTGATGCATGAATTTAGCAAAATCACAGGATACAAAATCAATGTACAGGAATCTGTTGCATTTCTATATACCAGTAATGAATCCTCAGAAAGAGAAATTAAGGATCAATCCCACTTACAATTGCACCAAAATCAATAAGATAGCTAAGAATAAACCGAACCAAAGAGGCAAAAGACCTGTACTCTGAGAACTATAAAACACTGATGAAAGAAATTGAAGATGACACAGAGAAATGTAAAGACATTCATGTTCATGGGTTGGAAGAAAAAAATATTAAAATATCTCTACTACCCATAGGAATATACACATTTAATGCACTCCCTATCAAAACACCAACAACACTTTTCACAGAGCTAGAACAAACTATCCTAATTTTGTATGGGACCATAAAAGATCTGAGATAGTCAATGCAACCTTGGAAAAGAAAAGCACAACTGTCACCATTCTGGACTTCAACTTATATTACAAAGCTGTAGTTATCAAAACAGTATGGTATTGGCACAAAAATACACAGATCAATAGAACAGAATAGAAAACCCAGAAACCCACAACTATATGGTCAATTAATCTTCAACAAAGCAGGAAAGAATATCCAATGAGAAAAAACACTGTCTTTTTAACAAATAGTGTTGGGAAAACTGGACAGCAAAGTGCAAAAGTATGAAACTGGATCACTTTCTTACACTATCCACAAAAATAAATTTAGAATAGATTAAAGACCTAAATGCGAGATCCAAAACCATAAAAATCCTAGAGGAGAACAGAGGCAATAAACTCTCTGACATAGGCCTTATCAATTTCTTCCTAGGAGACATATCGTCTCCTGAAGCAAGGGAAGCAAAAGCAAAATTGAATTATTGAGACTTCATTAAGATAAAACCTTCTGATGGGGTGCCTGGGTGGCTCAGTCGGTTAAGCGTCCGACTTCAGCTCAGGTCACGATCTCGCGGTCCGTGAGTTCGAGCCCCACGTCGGGCTCTGGGCTAATGGCTCAGAGCCTGGAGCCTGCTTCCGATTCTGTGTCTCCCTCTCTCTCTGCCCCTCCCCCGTTCATGCTCTGTCTCTCTCTGTCTCAAAAATAAATAAATGTTAAAAAAAATTAAAAAAAAAAGATAAAACCTTCTGCATAGTGAAGGAAACAACAAAACTACAAGGCAACCTATGCAATGGGAGCAGATATTTGCAAATGACCTATCTGACAAAGGGTTAGTATCCAAAACATAAAAATAACTTATAAAACTCAACACCCCAAAAATGAATCATCCAATTGAAAATAGAAGACACCAAGAAACATTTTTGCAAAGTAGACATATGGATGGCCAACAGACACATGAAAAGTTGCTTGATATCACTGGTTATCAGGGAAATACAAATTAAAACTACAGTGAAATATCACCTCAGATCTGTCAAAATGGCTAAAATCAACAACACAGGAAACAACAGATATGGTGAATATGTGGAAAAAGGGGAACCCTCTTGCACTGTTGGTGGGAATGTCAGCTGCTACAGCACTCTGGAAAACAGTATGGAGTGTCCTCAAAAAAGTTAAAAAGAAGACTACCCTATGATCCAGCAATTACACTACTAGGAATTTACTCAAAGAATACAAAAACACTAACACCAAAGGATATATGCACCCTTTATGTTACAATAGCATTATCTACAATAGCCAAATTATGGAAATAGCCCAAGTGTCCATCAACTGGTGAATGAATAAAGAAGAGATGATATATGTACACACACACACACACACACACACACACACACACACACAGACACACGCATGCATGCACACGCACGCACACACAATGGAATATTACCCAGCCATAAAAAAAGAATAAAATATTGCCATTTACAATAACATGGATGAAGCTAAAGAGTATGATCCAAAGGGAAATAATTCAGTCAGAGAAAGACAAATACCATATGACCTCACTCATATGTGGAGTTTAAGAAACAAAACAAGAAGCAAAGGTGAAAAAAAAGAGAAAGGGAGTTAAAGCAAGAAACAGACTCTTAACTATAGAGAACAAATTGATGGTTACCAGAAGGGAGGTGGGTGGGAGGACGCAGGAAATAGGGGATGGGGGTTAAGGAGTGCATTTGCTGTGGTGAGCACCGGGTGTTATATGGAAATGTTGAATCATTTATATTGTCACCAAAAAAATATTACACTCTATGTTAACTAACCAGAATTTAAATAAAAACTTAAAAAAATTAAAATATTATAACTATTGTTTAGCAATATATGTAAACAAATAATATCTTTAACTGAAAGCCTTTGATTTGTGTATTTAAATTTTGAAGCTGATCTACTCTTAAGGTCTTGGGTGTAGATGTGACAATATAAAAAGAAATAACTGGGAGAGAAAGATAAGGGATAAAAGAATGGCTAGGAGATTCTTTCCATCTTTTTGTTTAGGTGGTTTTATTTTAGTGAGGATACACTTTACGGTTTTAAAAGTTACACATTTCTTTTTCAGGAGGGCTTAGGTAAATACCTTAAGGTCTTTGATCCAGTAATTTCATACAGATGACATTTTTTGTATTGATAAGATGTAAAAGTAATAATCATTCTTTCATCCAAATAACTTTCTTTGCAATATAATTTGTTTTGGAACAAGTGTCATTAGTACTTGAAATCAAGAGTATATATTATCATTAAGTTGGATGGCTATTGTATTCATTTTATCTTCTTTAACATAGAAGCAAAGTGAAAGAGGAACTTGTTTTCTTCATTTTCCAATATGAACATAGTATATATTCCTAAATTTTGTTTTCAATTTAAGTGGAAATCTAGTTCATATTCTTTACTTTGTATTTGAAGCATAGGTAAAGAGCAAAAGGCAGACTCATTAAAGGGTAAGGGGAACAGCAGGCTTAGTTTTGTTTCCCAGATACCAGCTTAATGGTTGTCACAGGGTAAGTCTGCTGGTTATCCTCTGTTTGCCTCCCAGATCCATTTTCCTGCTGTCTGCATGTTCTGTACCCTAAAAGAATAATCTTAAGGAACTGCATCATGCAGACTCACTAGCCTTCTCACTCTGCAGGGTTCAGCCAATAGAAGGGTCAGGAAAAAATTCAGTGAGTGAGAAGAGACAGCTCAGGATATTTATCACTAAGCCTTATGGGACTGTATTTGACAGATGGAAGCAAACTCAATCTACCTGTGGCCAGATCTCTTATCATGTAGCTCCTTTACAACAGCTCTCACTCTTGCTGGGTTCCAGTAACACAGCCCCCTCTTCTTGCTCCTGTTAAAACCCATGGGCTTCCTATTGTCATTAGTCCTTGTGTGCTTCACTGTTGGTTCCCCTAATCCTACTCTCACCTCTCTTTAATGAGTCCTCTGTGTACTTCTGGGGCTTTGCTTGAAACAGTTTATCTTCTCTGAGACAGAATTTTGAATGTAAGAATCTGAATATATAGAATACAATAAACATTTCATCAAGAAAAAGAAAGAATGCCTGCCATTCATTCTAGGCCATTAGAAATTAAGATGTAGCTACTTTTCTAGAAAATTTTCTAATTTATATTTTAAAAAATATATATAATATATATAATAGAATAATGTATTAGCTATTTTCAAAAAGATTAATAGAAGGAAACTATTTTAATGATGTTTGTGAATTTAGTTGAGCTATTAATCAAATATCAAATTGCTCAATGTTTTTGGTATCTTTTTTGACTGACAGATGCAATTTTCACTGAATAAGGTTAACTTATTCAGTGTTAATATATGCATTTTGTTTCTTACAGATTCTTAAGATACTCTATGATTGTTCATTTTAACATTGGGAAGTTATTTATATTCATCAGATATGGAAAACTAAGTACCAAGATAGAGTGATTTTTTCAAAATCATAATATTTGTTAAAAATTTGTAGGTTGATTTTTAATGTCAGTTTGGGAAGATCTTTATTCTCATTTTATTATAACTATGCATCTCTGAGGATGTGAAAAAATGATTTATCCATACTGTCATATATTTAACTTTAAGAGTTCATTAATGGACATATTTTATTCATTCTACCTTCATTATGGGAAATTCATCTGAAATAAATGGTCATTTCCCTCTGCACAATTCTATTAAGAAAACACATTGTATTTTTTAGTAAACAAGAGGAATGGAATTTTGCCTTACTATCACTAAGAAAGTGTATTCATTTTTTTGGAGCAAGGGCAATAATATCCTGTATTAAATAAAAAGCTATTGACCCAGAAACCTTTTTGTAAATATAATTAGTTTATCTTAAAATTCTTTCTAGGTTATTAATAGGAAAGCATTATTTAGAACTTACAGGAAGAATCAATATTGAAGCACTTATGTACAGGGTAAAAATGGTGTATCATTATCGATGGTTATTAGATAGGGAAACGTGTAGCCTCTACATGTATAGAGGTCTTACTTTCAATTAAGTATGATTAAATAAAAAGATTCAGCTTCATTAAGGTCTTTGGCACCTAAAGTGTTCATTTGTTTGTGGTTGGGACATTATCTATAATTATTTTATGAGGGAAATCTTGGCCTTGCTCATAGTTATTTCCTCAAGTGGCATCTATTCAGGATGGGTTTAGATTAAAAGTCTTTAATGTCAACCCCAGAGTCCACTTACTTGATTTTTTATTAATAATATAGAATATTATATTCCATTCTTAGAAAACATTGCTGAACTCATAATTACCCACCTATTGTGAATAGGTTACTTAATAATATTAAATGATAATTGTTTGAAGGATATGCAGTTTAATTCTTTCGGATTATTGGTGCCGATTTAAACTTTTTTCTTAATTGATACCTGAGGTATAGAACTTTTTAAAATAACATTTATTTATTTATTTTGAGAGAGAAAGAGTGTGAGTGGGAGTGGGAGGGGCAGAGAGAGAGGGAGAGGGAGAGAATCCCAAGCAGGCTCCGCTCTGTCAGTGCAGAGCCCTATATGAGGCTTGAATTCACGGACCATTGTGAGATCATGACCTGAGCCAAAATCAAGAGTTGGATGCTTAACTGTCTCAGCCACCCAGGTATCCAAAACTTTTTCTACTTAGTCACTGTTTACCACAGTGACTTAGAACTAGGAGGAACCTAAAGGTTGGAGACATGTAGAGTTCCTGCAAATAGCCCTGATGCGTTTTGGTAAAACTTGTATTTCTTCTCCCTCAAGGTGAGAAGTGAAGACATAGTGATTAGGATGACACAGGCTATTGCTCAATCTCAGAGAAAGCCTCAGTTTCTTTATCTCTACTGTAAGAATAAAAATAAAAAAAATAGTGTTATTTGAGGATTAAAGAAGTTAATTTGTCTAAAGCTTCTAGCACAGTACCTCATATATGGGAAACAATATGTGCTGTCAATTGTGATTATATTATAGTTAGTATTACTTTAAACTTTAGCTCAGATAAAGCTATGTTTTTAGAAGTACTTTTACAAACTCCTTGGTCTGAGCTTTAAATGAAGAGTACAAGCAATATGAAATTTGCTTCTATGTCATTATAAAAAAGTTATTGAGGATATTATCAAAATTAGTGTCTCATTTATGAGGACTCACAGGAGAAACATGGAACAACTTTATCACTCACTTGCTTTCCTTATTAAGCAGAAAGCTTAAAACATAATTTAACCTTTTCTAGATGACTCCTGGTTATTAAAAATATCAATTAAGTTGCAGAAGTGGGGTTGTATGCTGAGGTCTATTGAGTTGCAAAGGAATATTTGCCCCAAAAGAGATGAATGAGGCAAGATAACTTGACTAGAGTTAATAAAAGCATTCCTGTTCAGAGAAAACTTGGGAATACATTAAGTGTGAAATTTTATGTGATGGGATGGTTTGTAGGAAAACAATCAAAATCCTAACTTTGTAAGTGTGTAGAAATTCATGAAAAAAATTAGCTTGGCTGAATTTTTTTATTTTTTTTAATATTTATTTATTTTTCAGAGACAGAGACAGAGCATGAGTGGGGGAGGGGCAGAGAGAGAGGGAGACACAGAATCCAAAGCAGGCTCTAGGCTCTGAGCTGTCAACACAGAGCCAGATGCGGAGCCCGAACCCAGAACCGCAAGATCATGACCTGAGCTGAAGTCAGAAGCTCAACCGACTGAGCCACCCAGGCACCCCAAGTTTGGCTGTAGTTTCATTACATTTGAATTATTTACTGTGGTGCTTATTTAGGGCCATAGTGTATGGCCATGTTGGGTGTGCACTCTGCAATTACAGTTGGGCCATTCACAGAGGCCAGGAAATAAGTGGTATTCCTTGAAACTGTTCAGTGAACAATCTCTGATCTTGTAAGTGGCTCTGCATTTATTATCTACTGATATCTATGTGTTTTACATAGACTATACTCATATAACAAAGCAAGATTTTTTTTAGTGTTTATTTTTGAGAGAGAGAGAGACAGAGTGCGAGCAAAGGAGAGGCAGAGAGAGAGGGAGACACAGAATCTGAAGCAGGCTCCAGGCTCTGAGATGTCAGCACAGAGCCTGACGTGGGGCTTGAACTCACGAACCATGAGATCATGACCTGAGCTGAAGTTGGACACAAAGCAAAAGAATTTTTTTTATATAAAGCTATATTGCTATTATTTAGCTGCTTTTCTATAGCAAATTTCAATATTAAATAACATAAAAATTGCTTACAAAGTGTTTTATGTAAATTGACATTGTTTAATTATACATTCCATTGCTCTTAACTAATATAAATTTACTTAGAAAAAAATGAAAATTAAATGTCTATCTAAATATGATAGCGCACCATGGGATAAAGCCATGCTGTTTTGCATTGAAGTTAACTCCTTTTAAACAGTGAGTGAAGTACAAATAAGATGGAATGGGTTTAAATCTTTATAGATATTGTCTTCCAAACATACGTATTTATCTAGTTGTGCAAATAACACTGAAAAGTAATAGAGACCTTTGTTTACAATGTGTATCGTATTTCTTGGTCAAATGCAATTCAGCCATCCCTCTGAAATGGGACAAAAATACATCATTGCTGAGAAAATAACATAAAATGAAAACTAGTAGTTGTAATTAAATGGAAAAATACATGTAAAGTCTAAATTTGAAGCAATTAATAAAATGACCTTGCTTCTTCATACAATATTTTATTATCAAAAAAAATTCAGTTTTGTACTACATATTCCTGTGACCACTTGACATATTGCATATAAGATCACCAGATTGTGGTTAAGCAAATAGCCTCACATTGACTTAACACTTTATCAATACATAAATCATGAACTATGAGCATCTTTTAATGGGGTTTTAGAAGCACAGTCTCATACCAATAAGCAATTAATGAATTTTTAATGACTACTTTCAAATACTAGCATCAATTGACGTGGACATAAATGTTTCTTTCTTAGATGTTGTGTTAACATAAAGTGCCTTTTTGGTGGCATCAGTTAAATATAGTATGTGTTTTTAAATGTGTATACCTATGTGTTTCATGTGTTATTCATTTAGTGTGTCGTGGTGGACAGTTTAACGAGCTGCATGTTTAGTTTCTGATATTTGGGTTGAATGATAATTCTGTTTGGTGCTCTTATCTCTGGCAGTTGCTGTGCTCCTGTGCCTGCTGCATTGTCTCATAATTTAAAGGGAATATTGATTTACTATCTCACTGGGTTGAATGTATTTGGCATTATATATGCCAAATGATGCAAATTTTTTTCTGTTCTTGAAGTCACTTGATAGATCACTGGAACCAACAAAGTCCCCTCAGTCTTCATGCTGTCTTTCAGAGCTTAAGATGGAGGAAGTTATACCAAGGAAGGCGTGCCATAGTGGAACATTCGGTTGCTGAGCCACAAGACTAGCTCACTATTTTTCATTTTGTAAATATCAGCACCATTTTTCATTTTAAGGTAGACTCTAAGTTCAGTCTTGTGGAAATTGTGTCTGTGTCTTGAACACTTATGCAGCAGTTCTTAGTAGACTTGCAAGAAAGAGGAAATTTAACTAGCTGATCCACAAATTAAGGGAAAGATATTTTCCTTTTAATTATGACAATTATGAAGACACTTTTTGGTCAATGGTAAGAAAATAAGAGAAACCAATAGTCCTGTGGTTATGAAAGGAAATTTCTGGATTTCCAAACTACAAGGAATTCATTAGATATGGATTCATGGACCTAGGTTCTGTGCCTTGTTCTGCATTTAGTTATTGATTGAATTTAGGAAAGATAGCTCCTTTAGGCCTCAATTTCTTTTCTGTATCATCTAGTCCTCACTCCTGGATGTGGGGCAGATAACTTCTATGCTTCCTTTAGGCTCTAATATTCTATATTTCTATAAGGAATACTGTGCAAGGAATTTAAATATTTTTACTAAACTCTCTATTAGATGAGCAAGTATAGAAATCATTTTCTGGACTTCCACATATATTCTTATTTCACAGATAGCAAATTAACTATTTAAAAATATAAACATTTCATTGAAGTATACATAAAGTATGCTGGTTAAAAATGTTAAGCTTAGGGTGCCTGGGTGGTTTAGTCAGGTTAAGCGTCCAATTCTTCATTTCGGCTTATGGTTCATGACAACTGTTAGTGCTGAACCCACTTGGGATTTTCTTTCTCCCTCTCTCTCTGATCCTCTCCTGCTCTCTCTCTCTCTCTCTCTCTCAAAATAAATAAATAAACGTTTAAAAAATGTTAAGCTTGATGAATTTTTTTCAGGGTAAAGATTATACCATGAATACTCTACCCATCAGAAAACAGAATATTATTATTACTCCAGGAACCCTCCTTCTTCTCCAAAGATAGCCATCATCCTGATTTTTAACACCATAGATTAGATACACCTCTTACTGAACTTTATAAAAATGGAATCATACAGGGGTGCCTGGGTGGCTCAGTCGGTTGAGCGTCCAACTTCAGCTCAGGTCATGCTCTCATGACTTGTGAGTTCGATCCTGTGTCGAGCTCTGTGCTGACAGCTCAGAGCCTGGAGTCTGCTTCGGGTTCTGTGTCTCCCTCTCTCTCTATCCTTCCCCTACTCACGCTCTTTCTCTCTCTTAAAATAAACATTAAAAATATTTTTTAAAAATGTGATCATACAGTATGTGCCTTTTTGCATCTGACTTTTTCAGTCAGAATTGTTACTGAGATTCACTCATTTTTCTGCTGTATCAGTAGTCCATTTGTTTTCATTACTATATACTCCACTGGAAAGACTGTGTCAGTTTATCTTGTTGACAGCCTTTTGATTATTTACATGAATATTATTGCTCTGGATATTTGTATTCATGCCTTTTAGTTAATATTATGATGAATTTTGGGGGGAGGGATAGATACCTAGTGTGTAATTGTTAGGCTATATGATATGCATATTTTCAGCTTTAGTAGATATCCACATGTTTTCCAATATGGGTGTTAAAATTTACATACCTGGAACAATAAATCATGCCTACATCACAATACTTCCTTTTAGATGAGATCAGGCACATTCAGGGTGGTACGACCATAGACACAACACTTCATTTTAAACATTTGGTATTGTCAGTATGTTTAACGTTAAGCCATTCTGGTGGGTGAATGTGTTTGTTTTGTTCTGGTTTGTTTCTTCTGGATAACTGATGAGATTGATCAACTTTTCCTATGTCTATTGAACATCTTTTGAGATTTAACTTTTGAGTCAGGAAAGCCAAATTTTAACAGTGGGTTTTCAGTATAATTGTCAGTTTGTTTGAAAGTTTGTATTCCTTCAAGTTAGCTACAAAATAAGTTTGGTTGCTCCTATCTAAAAAAACCTTGAAATTGTGGGACTCAAAAGTTTCCCTAGCCCAACTATACAGTAGCCTTGGCAGATGATGATACAACTTTTTCAGAAATATCTGTACTGTTTCAAGGCAACCTGTTTCATTTGTGGAAAGCTCAGATTGTTATAAAACTATTTCTCATATTGATTCAAAATCTGCCTTTATATAATTTTGGTCTGATCACCCAAATATTGTTTTCTGGAACAATGCAGAATAAATTGATACTCTTTCCTCTCTGTTGAACCTTTACATATTTGAACAGAACTCTCCCTCTTATGCCTTTTAGGCTCTGTGTCCAAAGGCTGAATCTAATTCTCACAACGTTTCACATTTGTCTTGCTTGCTAGACCATTCATTCACTTTTCTACACATATTTCTGTGGACATACTGGAATTTGTCATTGACTTCCCAAATCTGTGATATTTGAAAATACAATTACTTTTCCACAGAACATCCTAAAATGCTGAATTGCAACCACTATGATCTATAAGCTATTATTAATTTTCAAGGTTAAATAAGTACTGTACTACTATCAGAAGAAAAAATATTCTATAGAAAATGTAAGTTCTGATTAAAGGCCAAGGACATAGTCCATTTTTATAATAAATAATATGGTATGTAAGTGGATAGTGAATGAAAGTGGTCATTGAAATCACATGTATAGGTGTTTGCAACCCTATCCATTTGCATTCCTATCAGTTTTGCATTAGGAGGATGTGAATTTTAGGCAATGAATTGTATTTTATATCTCTATTCCTGGAGAAACTAATTTTAATGTATTTAACATGAAGAAAACATGAAGTTAACTAAAAGTATTGCTACATTTGAGCATTATGTATGCAACCCAGCCCTACTATCTGGTGTTGTTACTTTTATTGGTTGAACTCATGTGACAGGTTCTCATCATTATATACTATTTCAGCTAATCTTCACAGTGCAATTATTGCAGTTTTACAGAAGAGAGTAGATGTTAGAGGATAAGTAACTTGCTCAGCATCATAGTGTAAGTATTTAGTAGAGCAAAGTTGAACCCAGGTTTGTGAAATTGAAATTCAAATGTCCATGTTCCTTCATGCATAGTTTGCTCCTTTGCACATGCAGATGTTTTTGTACTGTATTAGCTTCCTAGAGATGCTCTAACAAATACCACAGACTGGATGGCTTAAAGCAATGGAACTTTATTTTCTTATAATCCAGAGACTAGAAGTCCACGATCAGGTTGTTGACAGGGAAGAATCCCACTGGAGGCTCTGAGAGAAAATCTGGTCAGTCCCTGTCTTCTACCTTCTGGTGGTAGCTGGCAATCCTTGGCATTCTTGGTTTGTGGGTGCGTCACTGTAATCTTTGTCTCTTGGCATTCTCTCTGTGTCAGAATTTCTTTTATAATAATACCAGTCATTGGATTTAGGGTCCATCATGATCCAGTGTGATTTTGACTTAACTTGATTACATCTGTGAAGACTTTCAAAAAAGATCATATTAATAAGTATTGGCAGTTGGGACTTCAAAATATCTTTTGGGTGGAGAAACACAATTCAATTCACATGTCTGTGTAAAGGAAAATACATAATACACACTGATTTTTATTTGGATATAGTTAGCATGTAATAGCAAAATATATAGGTACCAGATGTTTTTATTAAGTCAGACAAAGATTTTGATAATTAGCATTCTCATTAAACTGTGTCTATGCAGTATTATTCATAGATGTACAGGAATTGCCAATTTTAAGAGCATGAACACAAACTATTTTCAACTACTTGCAAGCACTAAAAGTGAATTGTAAGTATTAAATACTTACAATTATTGAATTATTACTTCTGAAACAAATACAGTGTTTTCTCTAATTAAAAAATAACTACACTCCTGGGCACACGGGTGGCTCAGTTAGGCTTCCTACTGTTGATCTCAGCTCGGGTCTTGATCTCAGTGTTGTGAGTTCATGCCCCTCATTGGGCTCTGCACTATGTATGAAGCCTACTAAAAAAATATCATCATAATAAATTAAAAATAATAACTGTACTCCAGTATAAATTTTGTTACTAAAAATTTTTTTAATGTTCATTTATTTTTGAGAGAGAGAGAGACAGAGCATGAGCTGGGGAGGGGCATAAAGAGAGGGAGACACAGAATCTGAAGCAGGCTCCAGGCTCCGAGCTGTCAGCATAGAGCCTGACATGGGCTTGAACTCATGGACCATGAGATCATGACCTGAGCCAAAGTCAGATGCTTAACCAACTGAGCCATTCAAGTGCCCCTGAACTTTGTTATTTTTAAGGAAGTCAATGTCTAGCAGCACCTGGGTGGCTCAGTCAGTTAAGTGTCCTGGTTTGTGAAATTGAGCCCTGCATTGGGCTCTATGCTGATAGCGTGGAGGCTGCTTGGAATTTTCTCTCTCCCTCTCTCTCTTTGCCTCTCCTGTGCATGCTCACACACACTCTCTCAAATAAACTTAAAAAAATTTCAGTGTCCTTATAGATAATTTTCCTTGAGGAGCAGCTTAAAATTTATGGTTTCCAATTGTCATTAAATGCAGTATTTGTGTAGTAGTATTTGCTTTCTGTAAATAAACTAAGGTGGAAATAGCCTTTGAAAGCACAAATCTGCATTTATGGATACAAATTTGATTTATCTGGCATTGCAGAGCTTCAGCCATCATTACTTTTTAAGAAATACTTCTTTGTGATAAAAAATGCATAACTTTGAATTTATCATTTTTATGATTTGTAAGTATAGAATTAAGTAGCATTAAGTATATTCACAGCATTGTACAGTAGATCTCTTGAACTTTTTCATCCTGTAAAACTGAAACTATACACATTGAACAACAACTCTTCATTTCTCCCTCCCCTCAGTCCTTGGCAACCGTTATTCTACTTTCTATTTCTATGAGTTTGACTAATTTAAATTCTTCACATAAGTGGAATCAACAGTATTTGAATTTTTGTGACTGGTTTACTTTACTAGCATAATGTCTTCAAAGGTACATTCATGCTGTAGCACATGACAGGATTTCCTTACCATTTAAACCTTAGTAGTATTCGGGGGACCTGGGTGGCTCAGTTGGTTAAGCTTCGACTTTGGCTCAGATCATGATCTCAAGGTTTGTGGATTTGAGCCCTGCATTGGGCTCTGTGCTGACAGCTTGGAGCCAGGGACCTGCTTCAGATTCTGTGTCTCCCTCTCTGTCTCTCTCTGCCCCACCCCCAGTCACACCCCATCTCTCTCTCTCTCTCTCTCAAAAATAGACATTAAAAAAAACCTTAATCGTAATCCATGGTTTTTATATACCACATTTTCTTTTTACATTTATCTATCAGTGAATATGGATTGCTTTCACCTTTTGACTGTTGTCAGTAGTGCTGCTATGAACATAGATGTGCAAATATTTCCGAAATATGTGATGTGTGTGTATATATTCATTAAGTCCTAATATAAGGATATTCTAAACTTTGTTATTGATTAAGGTAAGCAAGAGACAACTGTGATTCATGTATTCTCTGTCCTTGATTGACTCCACTGCCTCAACACAATGCATTTCAATGTCGACTTTTCTGCTCCCACATTGGATACTAGCTAAACTTTGTTCTCTACCCTCCAACCTTGGAACATAGCCATTTCTGTAAAAAGCTTAAAAGTAGAACAGGGCTGCAAATGCCAACAAAAGTATGTTTATATGCTCAAAGGCATTTTGTCAAAAGATATGGAAAAAATTCTCCTGATTCAGTCAACATTCAGCATGTTTATTGAGGACCTACTATGGGTCACACTCTATTTATTCTTTCATAACAGAACAGTGAGTAAGTCTGGAAAGAAAATCCCTGCCCTACTGGAGCTTATATTTTTTGTGAGACAAAAATGGTGGTGGTGGTGTTCATGGTGATGATGTGTCTGTATATTCTATGTTAGGGAGAAATACTTGTTAATAAGAATATAGAGTGGAGAAAAAGAATGGGAAGTGTCAGGGTGCATAATTTTACATAAGGTAGGAAAGAGAGGTCTAGCTCAGGTGGCTTTTGAGTAAAGATATGATGGTTAAGGAGTGAATCATGGGGTATCTAAGAGCATTTCAGGCAGTGAGAGCAGCAAGTGCAAGGGCCCTGTGGTGAGAAAAGCCTACTGAGGGTGTCACTGTCATTCAAATGGAGGGGTGGGAAGAGAGTGGGAACAAACAAAGTCAGAGGGAGCAAGGAACTTGTAGGTCATTATAAAGACTCTGGTTTGTACTGTGATTGAAATGGGAAACCATTGTGAACTTTTGAGCAGAATGGGGACATGCTCTGACCTATGCTTTCAAAATATCACTCTGGCTGCTAGACTGATGAGAGCCACATTAAAGGATGGTCAGTCTTAGTTAATGATGCATAGAATTTTTTTTTAAATGAAAGTAAAGAAGACATTTTGGCATAATGGAATTAGGCAAACAAAATACTTTTTTGCTGGGGGAATTTCAACATAGATTCCTAAATAGGTTTTACAAGCTCACGTTATAGTATTGTTCAAGGTGTCGGGTCTAATAGGTAAATGACATCCTTTTCCGTCAAGAAACACAATTTGACTGTAATACAAATTCAGTTTCATAATAGAAGGAAGAATAAATAATAAGGGATTTGGAAGAAGAAACATTTGCTTTAGACTGTGGGGATCTGGGATAGCTTTATAGATGGGAATATATTTGACTTGGGCCTTGAAAGAATAAAAGAAAATTGGCAGGTTAAAAATGTGGAGAGACAGGCATTCTAAACCAAGGCACAAAAATGCTTTGTTACTGTAGGTAATGAAATGTACAAATACTGTGATATTGAGCCTCTTAGTTTTAAGGGAAAATGTCCCCATATTTACCTAAATACCGTACCGTTGAACCCTTTCCCCCATATATTTGTCATTTTTGTGCTTTTTAAAGGATTTCTAACATAATACTGAAATTATTTATTGAATATTAACTTTTTGTGGAAAAATTCAAAGAATTCCTTTAGTTAACCATTTACATTTCTATTGGGCCCAGAGTAGGTATAGAAAGAAGCATGATTGGGATGATGAAGGAAAGGGTTTATTTATTTTTTATACTGTTATTTTTCTCTTCCTTTACTTCCTTTCTCCCTCATCTCTTTCTTTGTCTCTGCTATTTTGTCTGACTTTCTCCTCTCACTCCAGAGTCTACAGTGACCTGGATAATAATAAATGTATATTTATTTATGTTTGCAACTGACTTTATTTTTTAACAAGGTAAATACTTTATAGATTATCTAATTAAAAAAAATTGAGTAGTCATTAATTTTTGTTTTGTGATTTAGTTTTCCTGGGCAGGAAAAAGTTTCTCAACTTAGTTATAGGTTATATTCATTTTTAATACCTGGCTGAATAGAGTTCATTTTCTAAATGTAATTTAACTTTTGGTCCATCCCTTTATTGTTTTAAAGATTTCTGCTATAAATTCCTATAAATGCTATACATTTGCCTTCCCTTTATTAAATAGCCGTTCTTGAGTATATAATGTGAGCTTCAACAGATGTTTTGTTCGGTTACTGACTTTTGGAGGTAAGTATTCTATTTTTAAATTTACTGTTTAGGGGAAAAAAACCTATGGAAGCTTTGAGATTATTTCTAGTTGTGAAGAGAGACTATTTAGGGATGACATTTGCACCTGAGAGTTGCTGCAGAAATGGGTTCATCTAGTAAACCTTCATCCGAATTGCCATCTTCTACGTTATCCTATGAAACAACTGGAGAAGGAGAAAATGTTAACAAGGAAGCTTTTCAGGATTAATTTTTTTTTTTTTTCATTTTCAGAAAGTGAAGTGTTTGCCACTTTCCATGTTAAATAAGGTTCCTTGCTTGGCAACATAGGCTCTGCTGCAGTAATTGTGTGCTCGCAGCAAATACTTGATGGTGGAGAAGACAAGTGCAAAAAGCAATTTTTGCAACAGCCAACCAGAACAGCCTGTTCTGTTCCCAATAAATTAATGGATTTAACCTTGCAGCTGTAGCAGTGTTATTATGCAAATATACTCTGAGTATTATGAAAGCCAACTGATTCTCTATAGAGAAAGTTGTTTCTTTCTTCCTCAGAATTCTGAGTGACTAGATAATTGACACATTGTGTAACCATGTTAAGTGAAGAAAAAAATATTTTCAGTAAATCTACTGAGTTTTATTTTATGTTCCAATGTTTTCAGCAATTTACTGAGGCTTTTACTTAGAACAATATTATTTAGCCCAGTAAATTCAAGTGTCCACAGACAACCTCCTAGAAAAGGGAAGGAAGGAAAAATATTATGTGGCTCTTTGTGTTATGTTTTTAATCCAGGCAGAAATTAAAATTTCCTTTAGTGTTATTCAAGTGTAATGGTCTGATTGTACTGAATATCTTCGAAGCAATATATTTGCATTCTGATCCATGATAGACTAGAGAACGGTGCACTAATTATTTGATCAAGTTGATAGCCACTTTGGTTTTTAAAGCTGATCTTAGATTTATACCACATATAAAACACTTACAGTTGAAAGTTCACACTTGGTAATTGACCAAATGTGAAGATCACTCAAAGGACTCTTCACTAGATTGAAGTTCCATGGCTAATGCAATCTTTGATTTAAAAATATTTAAAAAGAGAAAGTATAAGAGTGAGAGCATTGGTGGCTTCATTGTGGTAAGGCACTACAGCTGATGGGGAAAATGATGATCTTGGGAATCCGTTCAACCATTTTATATGAATAATATACAATATATTATATTTTGGTTTGTTATAGCTGATACTCACCTTAGGTGAGTTTTATACTATTAGATCATATAAAATACATTTAAAAATTACTTGAAAGTGTTATGAAACCATTCTGTTCATATTCAGATATTAGGGATTATAATAACTGCAGCTATATAGTTTTAAAGAACACTGCTTTGGAATCTGAAGTCCTAGATTTTTGTGCTTTGAGTTCTTTAACCTCTTAAAACAGCTTCATCTAAAAATAATAATGCCTTAGAATAGATTTAACTAAGAATAGATTTCAATATATTTAGAGGAGTCTTATAAACCTTAAGTCACAAGGTAAATATATTTATTCTTTAAAGTGATTAGTCTATGCTTATTGTCTTTATATTTCAGTAAAACATTATAAACCACCATTTCACTTCAAGTTAATAATTCTTGCTTTTGCATTCCAAACAAAATGTTTTGAAGTTAGTATCTGTTTAAAAAGTTTTATCAAGTAAGTCATTACATAAGTATAAAAACTAACAATGATTCACATACGGTAACTATAACATTGCCATAACTTTTCAAAAACTCTTTGTCATGCACACCCTTTGTACTACTTACCATCCATCCATTCTTTCCTGTATTTTTATAATATCCTGAGTCCTTTTGTATCCAATACTCAGCTTGTATTTATATAAATTCTTCTCCTTATCATATCTCTGTTTTCCCCTAGTCTCATGGTGACTCAATCCTGAATTTGGGTTTGTTTTTTTTTTTTTACATTGCTTTTAATTTTTACAGTTTGACACATATGTTTATGTCCTTAAACAATATATAGTTTTCATGATTTTGGACTTCAAGATCATGTTGAATTTCCTCTCTTGGGATTTTTTTTTCCATTTAACATCATTTTGTCATTCGTATTATAATATTAATGTAATTATACATTACATACATATGTTGTGCGTATTAATTATGTAATCAACTAATGTTCACCTCTGTATTATATTTCATCATGTGATTATGCCATTGTAAGCTTCCTTTTTCTCCTGTCAATGACATTTGGTTTCTTTCGTTTCTTTTCTTTTGTATTTCTAATATAGGCAGTGCTTCTATACAGCTGGTTCTCATTATTCATAGTAGTTATGTTTTATAAAGTTGATTAGAACACAGAATTAGCCAATACTACATCATTGACCCCAGAGGAAATACAGGGATAAGTTCCTGGGAGCCTCTGGTCACAACATTTTCCTCAATCAATACATAAACTTGTTTTATGTGTGTTTCTATTTAAAGACACCTTATGTAATATATATTGTTGATTCATTGACATTGAACTCATGGTCAGCAACACTATAACTCATGACTGAATGAACCACATCCAACACATTTTCTCCATGAGACACAACACAGCTTCTTGCATTTAGTAACATGAGACAGCACTTCAGTAGTACACTGGGGGCCATCAGAGACAGCAAAATCATACACGAAGAGCACAAAATGCAAGAAAAAAATGTGTCACTCAATAGACTACAGGAAAGACACTTGTTTATAGTATGAGAGGGTCTCTTTGTTTAACCTCAGGTGGGAATGTATACCTAAGATGATGTAGATTTTTCACTACTCTGTGCATGTATACATCTTCCAATGGAAACAGAAGCATATTGTTACAAATAAATTTTAGAGATTAGGTGAATCCACAAATAAAGAATTCACGAAGAGAATAGACAGTATGTATATATTTTACTGAAGTGCTTATCAAACACCAACATAATAAAATTCAGATTTCTGGTGAAACCCACCTCCCCCCCGCCTCCCCCCACCCGGGATTTTGATTTAGTAGGTCTGGTGTATGTAGGGCCTGAGAATTTGCATTTCTAACTAGGTTTTGGGTGATGCTGATAATGCTAATTCATAGAATTCACTTTGCAAAGCTCTTTCTTATTAGATCGATATAACAATTCTCTAAGGCATATACCTTCCTGGAGTTGCCAGCTCAAAAATCTAAGCACTTTGTATTTACCTTCAACTTTAGTTGCAGGATGACGTTTTTTTTTCCAGATTGGTTGTACAAATTTACCTTGTATATCAGTAGTATTGTGATTATTCCTTGTTATTACCAGTATTGGATATTATCAGACTTTTTATATTTTGCCAGTCATTTGATTTTATTTGTATTTCTATAATCACTGATAAAGTTGAGCATCTTTTATGTTTATTTGCCTTAATACATATTGTACAAACTACCTGTACAATTCTTCTACACATTTGCCGGTGGGTTGTTGGTGGGCTGACTCATGTGAGTGCATGCATGTTTGGAATAATTCTATCTTGTTGGCGGATTTCACTTTTTGTATACATTAACATTCAGAAAACTTAATTTTATCAGATATCCTTTAATTTCACAGACAAT
The DNA here is from genome assembly GCF_027475565.1 of Acinonyx jubatus. Classification (NCBI taxonomy): domain Eukaryota; kingdom Metazoa; phylum Chordata; class Mammalia; order Carnivora; family Felidae; genus Acinonyx; species Acinonyx jubatus. The sequence goes on along the minus strand of NC_069384.1, from coordinate 90,372,413 downwards.
ATGATACGTATTGTATAAGAAGTGCACAATAGTTTTGTAGTACAATTTCATTAGTTTTACAGTACAATTTCAAAGTGTATACAAACTGGAATACAGAGACTAAACACTGGTGTATGGATGGCATTATTGAGCTTTGGATAAACTGCATACAAAACTTGCAATTCAAGTATTAGCCAATCTGGAAACTACTTCTCATAATATAAAGATGATACTTTGCAATGCAAAATATTTTTTTTACTAAACTATATAAACATTTAAAATAATCATTAAGAACTCAACTTTAGAATTTATAAAGATTAGCTATAAAAATATATTGGCAGTCACTTTTCTTATAAATGTACCATTGATTGGGGCACCTGGGTGGCTCAGTCGGTTAAGCATTCAACTTTGGCTCAGGTCATGATCTCCTGGTTTGTGGGTTCGAGCCCCACATTGGGCTCTGTGCTGACAGCTCAGACCCTGGAGCCTGCTTGGCATTCTGTGTTTTCCACCCTCTCGGTGCTTCCCCTGCTTATGCTCTGTCTCTATCTCAAAAATAAATAAACATTAAATTAAAAAAAATAACCATACTATTTTAGAATCTGATAAACCTTACATTAAATTGATTATAAAATCCTCTTGGAAAACTTTGGTATGCATCCTCAGAAGGTTTTTTAAAAATGCTCTAGGGGTGCCTGGGTGGCTCAGTCGGTTGAGCGTCGGACTTTGGCTCAGGTCATGATCTCACGGTCCGTGAGTTTGAGCCCTGTGTGGGGCTCTGTGCTGACAGCTCAGAGCCTGAAGCCTGCTTCACATTCTCTCTCCCTCTCTCTGCCCCTCCCCCACTCATGCTCTGTTTCTCCTTTCCTATCAAAAATAAATAAACTTTAAAAAAAATTTTTCTTTAATGCTGTAATATCAGGGCACCTGGGTGGCTCAGTCAGTTAAGCATCGGACTTCAGCTCAAGTAATGATCTCACAGTTTGTGAGTTTGAACCCCTGTCACGCTCTGTGTTGACAGCTCAGAGCCTGGAGCCTTCTTCAGATTCTGTATCTCCCTCTCTCTCTGTTCCTCCCTACTTGCACTCTGTCTCTCTGTCTCTCTCTCAAAAATAAATAAACATTTAAAAAATTAAAAAAATACTCTAATATCATTTCAAGAGCCTGTAAACATTCCATTCTATTAAAGCACAACCGAATAGGTAATGTATATTCAACTGCATACAGAATATAGAATCAAAAAACAATTTATTATATATTTGTAGAAAATCTCAATGACCAGAGTAACCAAAAAACAAACCACTTAAAAGTATCAAACTTTTAAATAGAAAAGTATCAAACATTTAAACAGAAGTTCTCTTTCCATTCTGATAAAAAAATGTTACAAAATCACCCTACTCCATTCATATATCTTAGATGCCTTTGAGGACAAAACCTCAAAAATAGTTAAACACAAGTCTCAAAACCCATCTCAAGTCCAAGAAACAAACTTAAAAAAAACATTTCAACGATCTGACAATAGAACAAGTATAGTCAGAACACATAATTTATATATTTACTTATATATTAGCTTTTCTATTTGTAATTTAGAATTATTGGCAGAAATAAAACATATAAACACACACAATTGAAAAATGTAAACTTTAGGAAATGGTAAGAAATGCAAACCTATAAGGTAAACTGATTTATTTTAAAAATCCATTTACCAAATTTCATCTTCTCTCTCATTTTTGGATTATTGTCATTTAGGAAACTCAAACTGGTGAAAGCTCACTTCCCGCTTCTTGAGTGGGTTTCATTTTTCCAGAGCTTCCAGCTGTGTCAGTGACTTCCTTGAGCTCATTTTCCATTTTATCTTCTATCACCAGATCTCTTGCATAAGGTATTTATCTTTGAATTGCAAAAGCCTAAATAAAATGCTTCATTTTTGGCCTTTTAATTTATAAACCTCCTCTAAGAAGAAAAGAAATCGCATATAAATTTTAGGAGGTCTGCAAAAATATTTTCTTTCTTAATCAAATACCTTTATGGGAATAAAGATCCTTCAAAGTTTTTAACTCTTCTATTAGAGTTTTATTTTGATTTTCCAAGACTGCAACCTGATTTTCCAGGCATTTCACATATTCTTTCTTCTTTCTGAGACATTCTTGCGCAGCTTCTCTGTTTTTCATTGACCTATTTCTCTTTTCAGTTGGGGGTCATCTGTCTTAGTTGTCTGAGATATAAGTGTCACAGGAAATATCATTACCACAGGTTGTGGCAGCGAAATAGCTGAAGGGGTGGTACAGATCTGATATGTGTGCATATCTCCTGGTGCAGTTTGTACAACCACCTGGTTGCTAGGCACAAGTATTTGCTGTCCATCGGAGGTCTGTGCATGCTGGAGAATTGTTTTCCCTTGCTGAGTACTGACTGAATTTGTCATGGTTAATGTCTGAAGTCCCTATACTCCATCTGTGCCTGAACTGGCCAGTTGTAAGTCTCCCTTTGGGGCAATGGCAATGTACTGTCCATTGCTAGTTTGATAGATGGGAGTTGGGACAGACATAGAAGTGACAGCAGAAACTCCAGGGTTTTCTCTGTCTTCTGTTCTGCCCCATGTATCTTCAGAAGATAAACCTTTCAAAATTTTTCTGCTAGATGCACACCATGCTAGGATCCCGCAGGCTTTCTGTGAAGAGCCTATACCGTCTGATGAGTCCTGAGACTCCTCACTTTCTGATAAAGATGATACCATTGCACCTGTGGTGGGTGAACTATCATTCGTAATAATGAAAAAAATATATAAAACACTTAAAACACTTAAAAATAAATTTCACAAAAATGTCCCAGAATCCCAAACTTCACTTTATGGCATTATTAAAGGATAGAAAATAATGTGAATAATTGTAGAAAATAATGTGAATAATGTGAATAATGTGAATATCTTAATGAAGATATTCTGTGATCCTAAATGGAATGACTTAACACTTAAAATCCATCCCAAATTACAGTGGTGAGACATGATCCCATTTTTCGGAGCTTAAGGCATGGGAGGAAACAATGGACTGTTCACATTGGTTACTTGAAGGTGGTTGATTAGAAGGGATAGGGAAGTGCTACTTAATGTTTTACACAACTCTGTGTTGCATTGGTTCAATTAACTTTTCACTTCTGTTAGAGTAGCAATTTTTGTGTGGGCTTTGGATGTGCACAGACTCTATCTTCTCCATGTTTACTCTTTATTTAATAGCAACATTTTCTTGGGAAAGTCATTTTACCTATCTGTGCCTCAATTTCTGCTTCTTTAAAGTGAGGTTAATAATGGTTATTACCAGGGGTGCCTGGCTGGCTCAGTTGGTTAAACATCCCACTCTTGGTTTTGGCTCAGGTCATAATCTCAAGGTTTGGTGAGTTTGAGCCTCGCTTTAGGCTCCGTACTCCCACTGCTTGGGATTTTCTGTCTCCCTATCTCTCTGCCTCTCCTCCATTCGTGCTGTCTCTCTCTCTCTCTAAATAAATAAATAAATAAATAAATAAATACATACATACATACATACATACATACATACATACATACATAAATACAATAAATACAATAAATACAATAAGTAAATAAACTTAAAAAAATCAGTCTGTAGGGTGCCTGGATGGCTAAGTCAGTTAAGCATCTGACTTTGACTCAGGTCATCAGCATTGGTTGAGCTCGAGCCCCACTTCAGGTGAGCATGAGCCCCACTTTGGGGTGAGCCACGCTTCTCTCTCTCTCCCTCTCTCTCTACCCCTTGCTTACTTACACCTTCTCTCTTTCTCAAAAAAAAAAAAATAAAGGTTTAGCAGAGTGTACACTCTTAGCAAGTGGAAGCTATTCTGTCTCTGATATAAGGGGCCTTATTCTGATAGTGCTTCTCCTCCGATCTGTTCATGTGTAATAATAGCTCCCTGCTCCGACCCCAGACAGCTATGGTGTAGAGGAAGGGACATCAGGTCTAAATACATGGAGCACTGAACTTAGTAAGTTTGAATACTATAGGATTGGTACAATACTGCATAAATAATGCTTTACATTTTTTTCATAAATTTTTATTATAGGCAGCCTGACAAATTTACATCTGTGGTAGCTTATAAAATTACTAAACCAGTCAAGCTGTTAGAATTGAAATTTTGCTATCTCTTGACTTACATGGGTACCTGTTTTGTTAACTTATATAAAACATATGGACACTGGATTATTATTTGACTTTGTAATATTGATAATGTGTTTTTACTCATTTTCAAAACATCTCATTCTTTTCTTTTCTTTTTTTCTTAAGTGAGTTCTACACCCATTGTGGGGCTTGAACTCACAACCCTGAGAGCAAGAATCGCCTGACAGGTTAGGCTTAGTCAGCCAGGTGCCTCCAATATATCTCATTCTAGAAGCACATTAAAAATATAGAGTAACCAGATATTTTCTACTGAAGGATATTTTTAAAAGTTAGTTAATGATTAAAAACCACTTCATGCCAATTTCTTTTACAGTTTTCAAAGTGTTATGAAACTTGTTTTTGTTCCCAGTAGATTTAAATATACTTTGATTACATCATCTGCAATGTATATTTAGCCTTAAAGTTAATTTCCCATTTAAAAGCACCTCAATTTGAAAGAAAATATGTTTCCTTTTTTAATTCAAGCTCCCAAATGCTTGATAAAATCATGGCTTTTGAGTCTTCATTGGTAACTACCACTTGTGAGGATCTTTTGCCCTGTGCTTTGTGTGAATCTCCAGGCATGTTCCAGTGTCTCTTATCACAGTGACACTCCCATTAAGAAGGGTACTATGTTAAGTGTATTTTTCTTGATTTTGTTTGCTTTGACAGTTGTCAGAAGACAAATATTTCAGAATATTTTCCCAAAGTGTTATAGTTTTACAGTTTACCTGACACTGGGAAGAAATGTGTCATTATTATAGCTCATTTTCCTTATTTTATTTTAAATTTTGAAGTCTCAACTTAACTGACAGTGTCTGCTTTTGGATATTTTGAGCCATGTTCAAAATTGCTGTCCTAAAGTCTTAAAATACACACAATGATGTGTTACTTGGAAAATAATGGGGTGCCTGGGTGGCTTAGTCAGTTGAGCATCTGATTTGATTTTGGTTCAGGTCATCATCTTATAGTCATGAGATTGAGCCCAGATAGATGCTTAGCATGGAGCCTGCTTAATTTTCTCTGTCTTCCCTGCTTCCTCTACTGCCCCCCATCCCCTCCTGCACTCAGTCTGTCTCTAAAAAAATAAAGAAAATAATATAATAACATGAATTTTGGTCATGAGATTTAAAAACAAAGGATGTGATAAGCAGTACAAGTAAATTAGTCATTCACTGAAAAACTATTTTTAAAATGCAAAGACTTGGTGCTGTAATTACACTAGTGATGAAAAATAAACATAAGGCCCATAAGCCTACCTTTGTATAGCTTACATTCTAATGGGAATTCTAATATTGATCAGGTAAAATCACACATATACACAGGAAGGGGTAAGACTCCTCTAATAACCCAAAAGGTGGGTAGGCTTAACTGAGAAGAGGAACGTGTATTCCAGGCAAAAGGGAATGGAATAAGTAGGAGGGACTGGGGGAGTGCTGAGAGAATTGGCTTTTGAGACACAGGCTGAATGATCTTGCAGAAAATGAAAACAGAATCAAGCAGAACCTTTGGGACAAAGGACTTGATGATTGTTAGATTAGATTCCTTCTTGTCAGTAGCTATCTACAACAGTTAATCATTATCAAGGGTTTCTGTGTATAACACATACAAACATCCACATCTTCCTGTGTATAAGACATTTAAAATAAACATTTAAAATTATGCTGATGATTGGGGCACCTGGGTAGCTCAGTCCATTAAGCATCCAATTCTTGATTTTGGCTCAGCTCATGATCTCATGGTTCATAAGATTGAGACCCGCCCTATGTCAGGCTCTGCGCTGACAACATGGAGCCTGTTTGGGCTTCTCTGTCTCCCTCTCCCTCTGCCCTCTCCTGCTCCCACTTTCTCTCTCTCAAAATAATTAAATAAACTTAAATAAATAAATAAAATTATGCTGATGATTCAGAAGGGCATAATTACTTTATGAGCAGTAAATTTAGACATCCTTGAATTCATTCCTTTTTTCCCTAGAGAAACCTAAAAAAGTTTTAGCTGACTAGTTCAAGAGGAACCTGTTTTTATATTAAAATTTTAACTGTCTATCCATAGTATCAACAATATCATTATACTTTGGTTATCATAGAACATTAAATTAACCTCCCTTATTTTTAAATTAATGACTGATTTAAAATTTAAATATTGCCTATAATTTTCATGGCTCGTAAAGAAATACTTGATATCTAACCAACGTGCATTTGAATAGGCTCTTCTGTTACTGAATACAAGAATTCCATGCATGGTAGGAGCAGGACTTATCAGGCATTGGGGCTTGCTTCTGGTAGAGATACATAAAAATATTTTTATACATCATGCATTATTCCTCAGTTCCTTCTAAAAATGGCTCATCTGTTGTTTTTATTATTAGATGTAGGATGTTTCAGTTATAAAATTGAAGACAATTATTATGTTCATAATTGAGTCTCTTGTGTGAGGGTATATACCATTTAAATATCTTGGCGTCAGCTTATTGATTTTGTTCAGGGTCAAAATTAGAAGCACCATCAATAATCTCAATACAGCATAATGTGCACGGTACAAAGTTTAAATATTTAGTCACTGAGTTGACTCTTACAATGTCAAGGGGAAAACACAGTTAATAGGATAATAAGTACCTAAAGTGATACTAAAGAAGAACTAAGTGTGTCTAAGTCAGATTATTTGTTTCTCATATGATGAGCAGACATGAGAAATCATTTTTTTATCTTAAAATTTATATTTTATCATTGTTAAAAACAAATACAAAGCAAATACTAAATTTTGAGCACTTCATATATTTTACTAGTTATGGCATGTCTACTTGGTGTTAGATTCAGAGAGAAGCCCACATGTCCACTAAATAAAAAATTCAAGAGAAATGGAAATTCAACCAGAGGTGAGAGTACTAAAATTGCACCTATTATAACCACCTTATTTTGTCTAGTGTTAGTGTGCTTTATTTCAAAATTGTACATAAGAAAAATAGGGTAAATTAAGGAAAATAACTAAATTGTAAAAGTACCAAATATTATACAAACTTGATTTCCCAAATGCAGTTATTATACATACATACATACATACATACATACATACGTACTTACATAGAGAGAGAGAGCAAGAGTGAGAGCATCCACAAGGGAGCTTGCTTCTGGTAGAGATACATATAGATGTATGTGTGCATATAATTAAATGTATTTCTAGCATTTTTCAGTCATTTAGTGTTTATTGAACTTTACCCTGGTAATATAAAAGAGAAGAATTAGAAGAATATAAGTAACTTTTATAAAAGAAAATGTTAGTTCAATGTGACAATTTTAGTTTTGTCCTAATATGAGAGACTAATATTCATCATACCATGCTTACAATTTAAAGTGAAAATGAGAATCTTTTTTTTTTTTTTCCAAAAGCTATAAAGTGTTCAACAGCTTGGGCTGTTTAAAATAGCTTAGGTTTTTAGGATTATATTAGGGAGAGTTTTTAAAGAAACATTTGTATTTCAATTTTTAATTTAATGATTAGGTTTCAATGCTTTACATTTAGGGGATATATAGGCTTCAGTTTTCTCTCATGTGCAGGTACTTATTAAAAGAGGTTTGTTGTTTCATCCAGTTAATTTGCATGTTAAAATCACACACTCTTCTTATACATAAACTTCTTTTGTATATACTAGATTTACATTTTTCTAAGATCCTGAAATTAATAATAGGATTGTTATAGAAACTTTGTATGTCATGTGTTTAGAATTTGGAGATGAGATGGAGTAACTAATAAATAATTAACCTTTACTTGATCAATAGAAATTATAGATTAATTAAGCACATCTGAATGAGAAATTGTTCCTTATATGATTTTATTTACCATTTTATAGAAACTCAAGGAAATGAATTATCTGTTTAAATAATTTAATGGAATCACATCTTAATATTTACCAGTCATTTTTGGATGCACAATGCCTTAAAGTTCTGCCATAAAGTTAGTCATAATGAATGCAATTGAATTTCTCTAAAATACTTAGACTTTACAGCTATTCTCAATATCCTCACCTAGATTAGTTTTTTTCTATAATTTTTAAAATGTAACTAACTATATGTAGTGTTTCAGTTATCTACTTTTCTAAGACTAATATGGCAACTTATTGAAGAGACTATCTTTCATGAATGTGTTCCATAATTTGTAGATGGTACCTATGCATATGGCAGTTATATGTTTATTAAATATGTGGTTCTTTTAAAACTTAAAACCCATTCCTATGGGGCGCCTGGGTGGCTCAGTCGGCTAAGCGGCCGACTTCAGCTCAGGTCATGATCTCGCAGTCCGTGAGTTCCAGCCCCGCGTCAGGCTCTGTGCTGACAGCTCAGAGCCTGGAGCCTGTTTCAGATTCTGTGTCTCCCTCTCTCTCTGCACCTCCCCCGTTCATGCTCTGTCTCTCTCTGTCTCAGAAATAAATAAACGTTAAAAAAAATTAAAACTTAAAACCCATTCCTGTTCAAAATTCTTAGAAGAGTATGGAAGTTTATTTCCTTATCTTTGTAAGGAACCTGAGTCAAACCAAGAAGCTATATCATTAACAGTGAGATATTAGGTGAACTCCCATTAAAGTTATAGAAAAAGTAGACAAGGGTTTTCTCATCACCTGACCACTATGATAAAGTGAATCTTAGGGGGAAAAAAGTATTTTGCGTCTGGATTGTTACTCTTAGTTAAAAATATATTTTCTAAAAAATAATAAAATAAAATAAAATAAAATAAAATAAAATAAAATAAAATAAAATAAAATAATAAAATAAAATGTTTTCTTACTCTGTAAATGGTTACTAGAGATAATATTTTATGGGGCAAAAAATTTTGGAGTTTGGATCCAGCACTAACTGACTGCTTACTTACACTTGTTCAAAACAACATGTTATCTTCAGACTCTCTGTAAACTGGTTATGTCAAAACTGACAAAAATCTGTCATGGAGTTGTTACAAGAACACCCTGAGGATAATAGATATGAAAAACTTTATGAGTGGTAGGACAGTACTAGATTTGGTATGATAATTAATAGTGAAAACAATAAGCACAATATTTGATTCATTTTTATGAACCTGTTTTATTCCCCCTTCATGAACTGTACATTCTACTTGTCAATGTTTAGTATTCTCTCTAAACGTGCTGCATTTTCTACCTATTTTGCACTGACATTTTTGTTAGTCTTTTCCCTATACTTGGACTGCCCTTTGTCTATAATATCTGTTCATTAAAGGAGTCCTCAGCTTTCAAGATCCACAAGAATACCAATTGTTCCATGAACTAGTCTTGAAATTCACTACTATTACCTCCTTTACTACTTGGAGAAATGGAGAAATGGAGAAACCTTTTTTACCTGTCATGAAGATTCTCTCATTCTTATCAATTCAGCCTCTGATTCTCTTGCCTCACCAGAGTTGTCAGGTAGCTTGTTAGACATGCAGAATCCCAGGCCATACCCCAGACTAAGATTACTGGGGGATTCTTATGCATATTACAGATTGAGAAGATTGAGAAACACTGCCTTAATTAATTATAAACTCCTTGGGAGGGAGGACATGATGAAGGGAGGGCTTCTCTGTCTTGTCGTAGTATGCTCTATAAGGCTATCTGTTATCCAGTGATTTGGAGATAATAGGTGTTCAGTAAATGAGTGTTGAGTTGAATTTTATTTGTAATATTTTGAAGTCAGAAAATCCAGTGTCAGAAAACTCATTTTTTTGGAAAAGGATGTTCTAAAGTCAGAACAAGAAGAAAGCTATTCATTATTGATGCTACTCACATCAACTAATCAATATTTCTTGGTCATCAACTACTGTACTTTTTCATGCATAAGATATTAGTATGGATCCTTGATCTTATAAAAAAATCTTCAGTCTGACCTTCACCTTCAAAGAATTCATTTAGGTAGCTGAATCAAAATGTGGTTTCTTTGTCATCTCTGTAAATATTTAATATATGCTATTGGAAGTCATGACAGAACTTTAAGGCATTGTGCATCCAAAAATGACTGGTAAATATTGAGATGTGATTCCATTAAATTATTTAAACAGATAATTCATTTCCTTGATTTTCTATAAAATGGTAAATAAAATCACATAAGGAACAATTTCTTATTTATAATTAAAGCAAGGTGATTTTATACTGTAAGAAACTTTATTTTCCAGTGTGTGATTTTAAATTGTGATTTTTCCCTTACATACCTTAATTTCTAAGATTTTTCTCTCTAGAATTCCATCAAAAATTTAAAAAGGTTTTGAATGCCATTAAATCACATTCACCTGCCTGTATACACTAATTGCTGTGAATTAAATTAAGCATATCCCTAATTGCAGGTGGTTTCTTTCCGTTGCATAGAAAGTTGCAAGTCTGCCTCTCTCTGCTATCAGCTGATATGTGCTTAGGGAACAGAAACTAATTTTAACATTAGCCCAAGCAAAATGTAATTAGGACAGCTAATCTGCTGAAAAATACCCCCAGTAAAAATCTTTTTTATGTAATGCCATTTTAATGGAAATGACATTTTTATGAAATGCAAGTGACAAAGACTTGAATGATGCCTGTGAGCCTTTTATTTAATTTTATGTGTTGTGTAATTTGTTAATAAAGGGAGACCAGAAGCACTCTCAACATTCTGGATATGGAAAAGATTTTAAAGTAGAATTCTTAATGTGAATGTTCAATTTTACTTAAAATAACATTTTAAAATAACAAACTTGCATCTTAATAGATACTGTAAAAAGGTAGTGTGTGTGCGTATGTGTGTGCATGCGTGTGTACACAATGACAGCCATAAGTAGAAAGTCTTTGGTAATTATGTCATATTTCTCATCACTGAGCCTCTCCATTAATGTAGATGATTGAAACTGACTTTGCTTGTGTGACTTCCCCTTCATTTTTTTAAACAGATATTCTGAATTTAGGATTTTGGTATTAAAGGAAATCTAAAGGGATTAATAATTCTCTTAAAAATAACTATGATTACTACCAGAATTTGTAAGTTCTTCATTTATGTTTGGAACTGTATTAAGTGTTTTAGGTTTTGCTTGTTTGATTCTTTAACAGTCATGTGAGAATTATATTCATTTCATAGATCGTGAGATTAAGCTCAGGGATATTAAGACACAACTAGTAAATGGATCACTTGGGATTTGATTCTCTATTAACCTCAAGCCAATTTTAGTATTCTTAACCAATAGGCTCTAGTGCCTCAATAAAAATACTTGTTTCTTAATGTTACACTACAAACCGTAATGACAGAGTAACATGTACACATGTCACCATTTTTCTCTTGAATTGTTTCTGAAATGAGGTTTAGCCTTTAATTTTGGTGTCACTACAATGTGACATGTGATATAGTTACATATATGTCCTTCAAAATCCAAAATTATTAAATGTTCAAAACCTGTGAAATATATGAAACACAGCTGTGTTTTTCACCTACAGACTTGTGTTTATGTGAGACCTAGTCATTGTCTAACTAAATGGTCCTTAAAGGCAGTGCTAATAACTTACCAATTCTTTGCCAAAACGTAGGTTCTTTTTGAAATGATTCTCCTTTCTAAATTTAAGAGTGTTTCTTCATTTTGCTGACCCAAGCTGATTTTACCTTTTGACTTTAATTTGAAAGTGAGAGAAGTTATAATCTGAATTTTGATGCTATTATAACCTTTTTTGGAGATTAAATCATTTTGATTAAAGCATTCAGCACTTCATTTTCCTGAGTTAAATAGAAAATTAGTATTGACAAAATTAGGCGTGTGAATCATGCCCTGCCACTTACCACGTGCGTCTAGTAGGGCGACTGTTTCCAAACAGCACGGAATCACAGTAAAACTCATAGGAGGCCACAGAGGAGCATCACAGGATATTTTAATTTTTCAGGGAAGACACAAAGATACTGGACATCCGTTAGACATCTGTTGCTCATTGTGCAAACCACTAGCTCAAGAAGTTCATCATTTAAACAATAGATTGTACTGTATTCCTTTCAATAATATCATATATTTACAAAGCTGGATTTTACAAGTTTGCTTGATAAAAGCAGTTACTGAGTGAATAGCAATATGATCTAGGAAATGAGAGAGGCTGTGTCCACTGTGATTTAAGAAGCGTTATGACCAACAGGAACACAAATCCCATTAGTTAAGTAATTGCAGTTATTTCAGAATGAAATTAAAAAAATATTAAAGGTATGTGTTTTTTAAATAGCTAAAATTATTAGATGAAAATACTAAGTAGGTTGGATCTAACTATTTCAGAACTGTTACTTATTTCATATGTATATGGTTATGAATGAAATAAACTATAATGAATAATTTACATGACATACAATTTCTCATTTAAGGTAATACAATTCAGTAGTTTTAGCATATTCACAGATTTGTGCAACCAATACCAAAATTTATTTTCAGATTTTCATTATCCCCTCTCAAAAAAGAAGCACCATATCCAATACCAGTCATTCCTCATTCTTCCCAGTCTCCAGCCTGAGGCAATTACTAATCTATTTTCTGTCTATAGATTTGCCTATTCTGAACATCTCATCTAAGTGGAATCATACAATATGGTGTTTGTGACTAGCTTCTTTACTTAGCATAATGTTTAATAGGTTCATCCATGTAGCATGTATTTTTCATTATTTTTCATTTTTTAATAATCTATTAGGTACACTTAATTTATTCATTCAACATCTGATAGGCATTGGGTTATTTCCACTTTCTGGCTGTTAGGAATAAAGCTGCTGTGGACATTTGTATACCAGTTTTTGTGTGAACGTATGTTTTCATTTCTCTGGAGTATATGGCTAGGAGTGGAATTACTGAGCCATAACTTTGTTTAATCATTTGAGGAAATGCCAAACTGTTTTCTAAAATGCAGCGTTTTGTATTCTCACCACCAATATATCAGGGTTCCAATTTTTCTACATCCTGCACAAGATTTATTATATATTTTTTGATTATAGCCATCACGGTGGATGTGAAGTTGTCGCTCATAATGGGTAATGCTCTTTTATTGTGATTATTGGTAGTTTGTGTATATTTGGAAACGTATCTATTTAGATCCTTTGTCCATTTGTTATTTATCTTTTTATTGAGTGGTAAGAGGTTTAGATACTTACATATTGTCTCAATACAAGTCCCTTATTAGACATGTGATTTACAGATATTTTCTCCTGTTAGATGTCTTTTCATCTTCTAGATAGTATCCATTGAAGCCAGAAATTTTTGAATTTTAACGAAGCCAATTATCTAGTTTTTCTTTTGGTATCATATTTAGAATTTTCTTACACTATTGAGTTGTCTTGGCTCCCTTATCAAAAATCAACTGACTAAAATTTAGGGTTTGCTTCTGTACTTGCAATTTTATCCCATTGATCTATATGTTTATCTTTATGCCAGGACCATGCAGTCTTGATATATAATGTCTGTAGCATTGTAGTAAGTTTTGACATTAGAAATGTGGATACTCCACTCTTCCTTTTCTTCAAGGTTTGGACTATTTCTTTGAATTTTCATGTGAATTTAGGATCAGCTTATTAATTTGAACAAAATAGTCAGCTGGGATTTTGATATGGATTACATTGTATCTGGAAATCAATTTAAGGAGTAATGACATTTTAATAATATTATGAGTTTCTATTTATGAATATGAGATGCCTTTCTATTTAGATCTATAATTTCTTTCAGGTTTTTTTTTTGTATTTTTCACAGAAGAAGATTTTAGTAGTTTTATTAAATTTATTCCTAGATATTGTATTAGTTTTGATTCTATTGTAAATGTAATTGTTTTCTTAATTCTGATTTTGGATTTTTCACTGCTAACGTATAGAAATATTACTGATTTTTGTATTGATTTTTATATACTACATCTTTGAACTAATTTATTATATATTTACTGTGGTAAGAACACTTTACATGTGATTTACTCTCAACAAATTTTTTATGTGTATAATAATGTTGTATAGATCTCTAGTACTTAATAATTTTGCAAAATCAAAACTTTATACACATTGAATAATAGCTCAACATTTTGCCTTATCCCAGCCCCTGGAGACCACTGTTCTACTCTGTGATTCTATGTGTTTGAATATTTCAGATACCTCATGTAAGTGGAATCATGCAATATGTTTCCTTTAGGGACTGGCTTATTTCATTCAGACTACTGTCCTCAAGGCTCAGGATTTCCAGCTTTTTCTTACGACTGAATATTCCATCTTGTGTATATACACATTTTCTTTATCCATTTCTTGGTTGATGGATATTTAGTTATTTCCTATCTTGTCTATAATGAATAATGCTGTAATGAACGTGGGAATGCAAATATCTCTTCAAGATACTGATTTCAATTCTTTTGGGTAAATACCCTGAAGTGATATTTCTGGGTCATATAGTATTTGTGTTTTTAATTTTTTGAGGGGCCTCCATACTGTTTTCCACAGTGGCAGTACCATTTTACATTCCCACCAACATTGAACAAGGGTTCTATTTACTCCACATCCTCACCAACACTTGTTATCTTTTTTTTTTTTTAACGTTTATTTACTTTTGAGACAGAGAGAGACAGAGCATGAACGGGGGAGGGTCAGAGAGAGGGAGACACAGAATCTGAAACATGCTCCAGGCTCTGAGCTGTCAGCACAGAGCCCGATGCGGGGCTCGAACTCACGGACCGCGAGATCATGACCTGAGCCGAAGTTGGCCGCTTAACTGACTGAGCCACCCAGGTTCCCCTGACTGATCATATTTCTATTGGTGAAAAGCTCTAGGCTCCAGATATTTATCCTTTATCTCAGTAGTGCTTGCATTCATGTCACATTTTTGGAATTTCACTAAACAGAGAGTGGTACTCTTTACGCACACACAGAATTTCACTAAACAGTGGTATTCTTTACGCACACACAGATCCATCCACACAAAATTGCTTACAGTGAAATTAGTTTTTGATAATTACTTAAATAATTTTTTAATGTTTATTTACATTTGAAAGAGGAAGAGAGAGACACAGTGCATAACAGGGAAGGGTAAGAGAGGTGGAGACAGAATCTGAAACAGGCTCCAGGCTCTGAGCTGTCAACACAGAGCCCGACGTGGGGCTTGAACTCACGGACCGCGAGATCATGACCTGAGCCGAAGTCGGCCGCTGTACCGACTGAGCCACCCAGGCGCCCCAACACTTGTTATCTTTTAAAAAATAATAGCCATCCTAATAGGATGAGGTGATATCTCATTGTGGTTTTGATTTGCATTTCCCTGATAATCAGTGATACTGAGTAGTCAATGCAATCCTTATCAAAATCCCAATGGCTTGGCTTGGCTTTTCTCTTCTCTTCTCTTCTCTTCTCTTCTCTTCTCTTCTCTTCTCTTCTCTTCTCTTCTCTTCTTTCTTTCTTTCTTTCTTTCTTTCTTTCTTTCTTTCTTTCTCTCTCTCTCTCTCTCTCTCTCTCTCTCTCTTTCTTTCTTTCTTTCTTTCTTTCTTTCTTTCTTTCTTTCTTTCTTTTGTCAGAGATAGAAAAAAATCCAAAAATTCATATGCAACCACAAAAGACTACCAATAGCCACACAATCTTCAGAAAAAAATAAACCTGGAAGCATCACACTTCCTGATTAAAAAAATGTATCACAAAGCTATAGTAACTAAAACAGTATGATGTTGGCCTAAAGACAGACATATAGACCAATGGAACAGAATATACAGCCTCTGTTTAAACCCTTGAATGTATGGCCAGCTGATCTTAAACAATGGTTCCAAGAATACACACTGGGGAAAGAATAGTCTCTTCTATAATTGCTGTTGGGAAAAATGGGATATCCAAATGCCAAAGAATTAAGTTAGATTTTTAACTTACACAAAAATCAACATAAAATGAATTAAAGACTTAAATATAAGGCCTAAAATTATAAAACTTTATGAAGAAAACATAAGGGAAAAGCTCATTACATTGGTCTTGGCAATGATTTCTTGGATATGACACCAAAGGCGCAGGCAACAAAAGAAAAAAAAAATAAACAAGTGGGACTATATCAAAGGTTTTGCAGAGCAAAAAACAAAACAAAAACAAAAAACAAAAAACAAAACAAAAAAACCAGAGTGAACCTATAAAAGGCAACCTATAAAATGGGAGAAAATATTTGCTAACTATGTATCTTGTAAGAGGTCAATATCTAAAATGCATTAGGGACTCCTTCAATTCAATAGCAACAAAACAAAACAAAACAAAAAACAAATAACCTGATTAAATGAAATGAGCAAAGGACTAGAATAGACATTTTCCCAAACGCGACATGCAAATGGCCAACAGATACTTAGTTTGCTCTTCTACCAAGATCTTGAAGTGGCAGTTTAGGTTAGTTATTTACAATCTTTCCTTTTTGTTAATATAGGTTTTTATGTTTATAAATTTCCATCTATGTACTGCTCTAGCTACATCCCATAAGTTTTAGTATTTTAAGTCTTCATTTTTATTTATCTCAAGCTATTTTCTAACTTCCTTGTGATTTTTTTTCTTCATACTGTTGCTTATTTTGGAGAGTGTTGTTTGATTTCCACACATTTGTGAATTTTCCAAGTTTTGTTTGTGTTACTGATTTCTATTTTCATTCCATTGTGGTTGGAGAACACACTTTAAATGGTTTTAATCATTTAAATTTATTGAAACTTGTTTTATGTGCTAGCATATGGTCAGTCCTAGAGAAATTTCTTTATGCATTTGAGAAGAATGTGTATTTTGCTGTTTGGTGTAGTATTTTATAGGTGTA
This sequence comes from Acinonyx jubatus, assembly GCF_027475565.1. Lineage (NCBI taxonomy): Eukaryota > Metazoa > Chordata > Mammalia > Carnivora > Felidae > Acinonyx > Acinonyx jubatus. Next base: position 90,355,521 of record NC_069384.1, on the reverse strand, counting down.
TTAGGTTAGTTGTCATTCAGATCTTCTGTGTTCTTGTTGAACATCTGCCTAGTTTTGTACATTATATAATGCAGAGTATCAAAGTTTCTGAATATTGTTGTTGAATTATCTATTTCTTCATCCTGACAGTTTTTTTTTAAGTTTCTTTTAAAGTTTATTTATGTTGCGGGGGTGGGAGGGGTATAGGAAAGGGGCAGAGAGCGAGGGAGAGAGGAACCCTCTGCTGGCAGCCCAAAGCCTGATGCAGGGCTGGATCCCACCAATTGTTTGACCTGAGCCGAAATCAAGAATCAGACGCTGACAAGACTAAGCCACCTAGATGCCCCCTTTATCCTGTCAGTTTTTAATTCATATTTTGGGGACTCTGTTTTGAGGCACATATATATTTTTTATATTGCCATATCTTGATAGTTTGACTCTTTCATTAATATAAAATGTGCCTCTGGGGGGCACCTGGGTGGCTCAGTTGGTTAAGCGTCTGACTTCGGCTCAATTCATGATCTCATGGTTTGTGAGTTCGAGTCCGGTGTCCAGCTCTCTGCTGACAGCTGAGAGCCTTGAGCCTGCTTTGAGTTCTGTGTCTCCCTCTCTCTCTGCTGCTTCCCCACTCATGCTTTGTCTCTCTTCCTATCTCAAAAAAAAAAAAAACAAAAACATTAAAAAAATATATATAATGTACCTCTTTGTAGTAAAATTTCTGTTTTAAAATCTATACTGTCTGATATTAGTATAGCCACTTCAGATTTCTTATGATTGTTGTTTGTATGATGCATGTATATTTTCCATTCTTTTATTCTCAATTTGTATCTTTAAATATAAAGTGTGGCTTTTGTAGGCATTACATTGTTGGATATTGTTTTATCAGTCTCATAGTCTCTTCCTAAGATTAGATTTTAAATCCATTCACATTAATATTTTTGATAGTTTTTGATATAGTTGGATTTACATCTGCCCTTTGATTTTATGTATCTTTTGTGGATTTTTTTCTTCCTCTAGTCCTCCTTTACTTCAATCTTTTGCATTAGGTAAATATTTTCTGATATAACATTTTAATTTTTAAGTGAGTTTTAATTGTATTTTTGAAGTTATTTTCTTGGTGGTTTATCTATAACTTACCATATTCATTTTATTTTATTATAATCTACTCCAGATGTTTATTTAATTTGGTGAGATATAGAAACATTGCTCTTTTATAGCTGTCTTTCCTCTCTTGCATTTTATTCTGCTATTGTTATAGATATTACATCTATATATTTTACACATTCAACTGTATATTGTTAAAATTGTTAGTTTATGTAATTTAGTAACTTTTAGAGAAAGTGAAAGGATAGCAAATGTTTATTTATGGCGTGTGTTATCTTAACCTTCTTATTTAAAATTTTTGATCTTATTTGTTTCTATGGATTCAAGTACCATCTGGTGACTTTCCATGGGATGGCAGTAGATTCAGTGGGCTCTCTTTGTCTTTTTCATCAATCTCTGCCTCTGTTCGTATTGTACCCACCTGTTATGTTCCAGTAATTGCAGGCATACTTTTTGTGGCTGGTCTCTGAGGTTGTTCTGATCCTGAAGGAGCTATTCTTAATGGTCACGTTTCTTTTTTCTTTTTAATAAACTATTTGGCCTATGGTTTAGCTTGTTGCTGTCTTGAAGCTACCAGCCTTCTCTGAATTGCTTGCCACTAAATATCCTTTGTTTTGAGAGCACTCTTAGGCTTGAAGTTCCCCACATTGTGTTCAAAATAAAGTCAGTTATCTTGGGAGAGCTTTAGATCTTTCTCTTCTTAGGCTTTCCCTTTTTCCCCCAGGTAAAATTCTCTGAACATATACTCAAGAACTGGCCATTTTGCCTGCTTCTCTTGGAATGTTTTTCCTGCTTTATAAGCAGGATGCTGTCTGGGATAGTACTCTTCCATCTTCCTGCCTTGCCCTTGCTAGCATGGAGCTTCACCCTACAAGTGAGCTGGATCAAGGGCTATTGAGTTTCCAGTATTCTTGGCTTGCTATGCCTGTCATAAAGTTCTGTGTTAGAAGTGGAGGCTGAGTGGAAAAAGTGAATCCTTACCTTCTTGGCCACACTTGCCTGGAATTTAGTCTCTGTAACACAGAGCAGGAGGAAAGTGAGAAATGCTGGTGGCTGGGCTCTCCTGTAGAGTTACCATAGACCTTTGCTGAGAGTTGGAGGGAGAGGGAGCCTTGTCTTCATGGTTCCATCCACTTGCAGTGGAACTTTCATCACATGAGATGGGGAGAGGGAAGGGATTAAGTAGGTCATGGTTCAATTACAAGACTCTTGACATTTGCAGTGAGATTTGGTAGACTTTCTTAAATAATTATTTCCTTTTCTCCTGTACAACCTTAAGACAGTTTCCATAAACGTTAATGATTTTTTTTGTTGTGTTTTGTTTTGTAATTTTTATCTGTTATTGTTGTCCCAATGGAGTGAAGTTCTGAGGAGCTCCTCATGTGGTCATTCTGGGAGTTGTCTGTTATCTATGTCTTTTAGTCTAGGGGTACCATAGAAAAACTGCTGAGGTGCTCAAGTACTATGAACAGAGAGAGTTTGGAAGCCTTTATACTAGGACAAGTTACTAATCTTATCCATATCTCTAAATCTACATCTTTAAAGATAATGACATACATCTCAAACAAAGGTTTTAGGATTAAATTAAATACATTTATGAATGTTCCTGACGTATAAGAAAGAAATAACAAATTTGACTATTTTTTATTTATATTTCATGTATATACTTTACATACACACACATAAAAATGATGTGTAAGTGCTTTAATTATAATTATAGCTTTTAAATATATTTTTCTTACTTTGTTCCATTTTCTTCCCTAATTCAATCTAAAAAAGTGTCATTGGTGTGGAGTATCCTATTTGTAGACACAGATGAACTTATGCTTTTCATGAAATTCAACATATAGATTATAGTAGCAGCCAGTATAGGAATAAATGACAATCAATATCTCTTGAATTCTTTTAAGTCTATGATCAAAGTGGAGGCCTACATTTATGATATCTTTTGGAGATTAAGACCCCATAGGCAATAATAGCCCACTACTGCCCTTGGGACCATCAGGTCTTCAAATCTCATCATTACTCTCCAGGATTTTGTTGGCCTTGATCATTATTGCCTAATTTGGGTACATTTAGAATTGAATGCCAAAGCCCATGCAGCTTGAATGTATGAAAACCTGCTGTTTTAATGACATGGAGAGCTTACTACATTTTATTTTCTTAATTTACATCAAATTTTCAAATGTTTTTACTTAGTAGAAGTAGTCTATAGGGCCCTGAGTCTTTCTTAAAACACATTTTATCTGGAAGTTCCAAGAATATTTTCTTAAATATTGTTTAGAAAATAAATTGTTCTGTGGTGCCTGGGTGGCTCAGTTGGTTAAGTGTCTGACTCTTGATTTTGGTTCAGGTCATGATCTTACGGTTCAGTTGGTGGAATTGAGCCCTACATGGGGGCTGGGGGGTGGTGGCTGTCAGTGCAGAGCCTGCTTGGGATTCCCATTCTCTTTGCCCCCCCCCCCCCCTTCTCTCTCTCTCAAATAAATAAATAAAATAAATTGTTCTTCTTTTAGTCCTTATTTCATTACCAAGAAGATTTCCAACTCTAGTATTCAAATCCTGTGACCAGAAAACTAATGCAGGTTATGTTTTTTACTGGCACAAATATAAACAATACAATTATTTTGGAAAGTTTAGTGTGACATGTCTTTGAATGGCCTTTAAGTTATATAAAAATTTTAGTTACTGTTCAGAAGTAGGGAATGAAATGGAAGAAATAATAAAGGCAATAAAGCTGAGTAGTAGTATGAGGGAGAGAGTTATAGAAAGCAAGAGATACAGAGAATAAGCAATGAAAGATAAAGAGAATTCAAAAGTCAGTATAGCATGGATAATGTTTACATGGTTTAAAGTGTTGTATATATAGTTTGCTTGTCAGTCTCCTTCTCCAGTCAGGAGTCATTAAGCTAAAGAAAGGGGAATCCACACCTACTTTAACTACATTTAAAAAAAGGGGTTTATTATAAGGATCCTGGGGAATAGCATAGGATCCAATTGCCAGCAATATTATGGAGCCTCATAGGGACTGGTGTGCTATAGTTTCTTTTCTCTGTTTTGTGGGCATATCTTCTTTGTACATATCTGCACTTACTTCTGCAAACTGGTTGTTTTTGCAAGGCCCTCAGTCTATGTTCTTGCATAATTTCAGTTTACATGTGGCTTCATCCTGTCTATGTGCCAACCTGGATGCTTTTTTTCCCCATATCTTCCCTATAGCTCATTGACTCAGAATCAGTGACCTAATCCAAATTACAGATAGGATATGATTGTCTGAATTTGTATAAGTTATCTGCTCTTAGTCTTATATTATGACTGAAAGGATGAAGCCTGTTATACTGGGCTATTTTTATGAGAGTTGTAGGTAGAACAGACTCTCTAAGTAAAGGAAAGACATATTTGCATACCTATTATGTGCTGTCTAATAAACTCTTTGAGGGAAAAGATCATGTCCTATTAATTTCTTTCCCCAGAACTTTGCACAGTTTTAAAATGAATATTGAGTGAAATTATCTTCACTTCAAAGGCAGTTTGCATTTCTGCCTCCAGAAGGCACAGCTGTTGACGCGCACGCGCACACACTCACACACACACACACACACACACACACACACACACACACACACAAGAGCTTCCAGTCTTTTCTTTTTTTGATGGATATCATTAAGGTAACTCTTGCCTTGGAACAATGGCTAACCTTTTTTGGAAAGTAAACTTCTTTGAACAAACTTTGAGGACATTTTCTATGCCTGAGAATGGAGCAACAAGCAACAATGACAGTATCACCAATCCATTGTTGTAGACCAGTAATTCCCTTGCTGTTTTAAGTAGTGCTTTTATGCTATAATTTTACACAGAAGAAAGAAATACATAAAAAAGGGAACGCATTGTTTGAGCAGGTGTGAAAGACTAACCTGTACCCATTAACCTCATTTGTTCCATTTATCCTACAAAAGCTCTTTCCCAACTCTAGAGGTACCTCTATAGAACCCCAACATCTCCAAAAACTACAATTTTTAAACCACTGTTTTTAGATTAGAAGCAAAGACCTTTTTGTCTAACTTGCTCAATGTTCAAATACTTCTATTTACACATAAGAACATAATTAAAAATAAAAAGATTTTGTGAAGGCACAGAAAATGGTTTTATTGTCTATTTCTTCCCATTGCTGCAAGCAAAAATTTCAAAGGCAGAAATTCATTTATTCAGTAAATATTTACTGAGAATTATTTGCTATATTTAATTCTTGGCATAAAAATATGAATAAATTAGGGCCTCTTTTACTGTATGTCCAGAGTTTACAATAAAATTGTGTATAGTGAGAACATTTTTATTTCGTTATGCTTAATGCAAAATGGACAGCTACTTAGAACCATCCAAGGGAAAGAACTAGCAGATATTTTAGTACACGGAAAAAATTCGGACTTCAGAATCTTCTACTTTCTTTTTTTTTTTTTTTTTGAATAATGAACATAAGACCACTGTCGGAATAACCATGGAACTTTTGGTGTCTTTGTTGCTTTTGATTGCTCTTCCATTCCCTGATATGACTTGAAACATTGGTTTGCCAACAAAAATGGAAAAATGTCTGCAAATTTTTAAAATTTATACCACTAGGTTTGTGTAATAGTGTTGTGTTGAAATGAAAAGGAGTAAATCTTTCTGCTTATATTGGAAAGGTATTATAGGATTTTTTGGTTGTAAAAATACGATTTTGAAAGAGCAAAATTTTTTAGGCATGTTTGTCTAAGCCTAATGTATCTTTATAGAACTGAAGACATTAGAACCAAAGGGAACTTTGAATTCGCTGTAGGGATTGTGATTGCTTACCAAGTATCCGTTCATCACTTCTTAATTTGCAGCAGAATTCCTGTGTTGTTCAGGGTAGAAATATGCCCAACTTTGGCTAATGGATCTTGGGGAGGGGAAGTACCATTCCTCTAAGGGACATTTAGAAATGTGTGAACATGTTTTAGAGGTTCAAAAGGATTGAGACATAATAAAGACATTCAGTGCCCTTGGGTTGTAAATGTCAAGTGTCCAGGAACATACAGAACTATTCCGAATAACACAGAATTTCCCAGCTTAAATACCCCTAGGATTCTCAAAAGAAACACTGGTTTATCCAAATCCTGCTAATCATGCTGTTTTCTTTGTGCATCTTACTTTTTAATGAGTATATATGTGTGACCCAATTCTTGATAGTGAGATACAAAGAGGAATATCTAGAGGGTGAGTGTGATGGGAGACCTCAGGCGAAAAGAAATTCTTGCTGGTATAAGATAGATATGAGTCAGTGTTTACCTAAGCATATGTAATACTTGGAGCTACAACAGCAATCTTCCAACAAGAAAGACCAAAATACTGGCCAAATTTGGAAGAATAGACATATGGCAGCACCTGGATATCTGTTGATAAGTATAACTAACATTTCTTGTTGTATGAGTGCCGGGCTTCTGTTATGTGAAGGAATAAAAACTATTAGTAGCTATTGTTTAAGCTATTAATTGGAGTTTTGATACCTACAGTTTCTAAAACTCTTGACAGATACAGCTTTTACTTAATCAATGAATCAGGCAGGTATACCCCCAAATGTTAACTAGTTATTTAATAGCTGGCTTGAAATACAAAAACATTTTTCTCCATTACTAACTTGAGGTTCTCAAACTGTGGTATGTAGGATCTTCCCCCTATTTGGGGGGAAAATTATAATTGATTACATTTGAAATCTATGCATATCTGATGAAAAATGATAAACATACCATGACACTACAGACAGTATTCTGAATATGTTTTAAAATTTAACCATTCTACAGAGTTCATCCCATGATTTATAAAGGTAATGAAAATAGCCCATTTTGAGCAAGTCTTGCTAAATTCTCATTCAAAAGGTACAACAGAATTCAAAGCAGCTGGGTTTTTTTTTAATTTTTAATTTTTATTTGAGAGAGAGAGAGAGAGAGAGAGCATGAGCAGGGGAAAGGGGCAGGGACAGAGAGAGAGAGAATGAATCTTAAGCAGCCTCCACACTCAGCCCAGAACCCAATGCTGGGCTTGATCCCACAATCCCAGAATCATGACCTGAACCGAAATCGAGAGTCAGACACTCAACTGACTGAGCCACCCAGGTGCCCCTCGAAGCAGCTGTTTTAAGCAGGAAAACAATAAATAAGGCAAGTGTTCTAATCCAACAGACTCTTGTAATTCAGTAGAAAAATTTTATAATTTCAAAATGTAAAAGCATTGATCATTTACCAGTTGTCTACCAAATGCCTAATTGAACAAAATTTTAAAATATTTTGCATGATTTTGACTTTAAAAATACCTCAAAACATAAGCCTTCTAGATGATAGCAAAACCATTATTTTATTATATATTTAAACATTCATCTTTACAGAGCAATCATTGCACTTGTTGGAAGCTGGGAGGACAGAGAGAGAAAAGTCAAAATAGGATATTTTCTTAGAAAGATGATTAAACAAGGAAACACTTATATGAGAGATTTCAACCTTGTGTACAACATAAAAATAACCATTACTCAAATTTTTCCCATGCCTGGAATTATTAAAAAAGTATAATACTACGTTCACAGAAGTGTAATATCCATTAGAAGATCTAATGGTGATGAATTTGAAGGCTTTCAATAAATCACTTTAGCTCAGATTCTTGAAAAGCTGAAATATTCTTTTTTCACACCCACTAAATAGACGTAATGATGGCAAGATACAAGAGTAAGTTCAAGCTGAAAAAGTAGTGATATATATGATTGCATAAAGTCATGCTATTTTAGAGTTGTGGGAGATATTAGGGACTATCTAGTTCAGTGTTCCACATATTTAAATAGTTTCAGGGACTTCTCTAAATGAAAACAATGTATCATGGAACCCCTAGGGTTCACTTACATTATATGTATATGAGTTTAATAAGAAAAAAACTTGAGACTACATATATATTTCCTAAACTTGCAGTTTTTATATAATCATACTACAGATAGAAATTCCCACAAAGATAAAACCAATAACATTAAAATTAAATTTATTCCATATAATGTATAACATTTTTCTAAAGATAAATCATTCATATGGAATTTAATACTATAAAAACAAAGCCTTAGTGTTCTTCATTTAATGTATTTCTATTTTCTTTTTTTACTTCAGACAACTTTGTTTATAATCATATTGGCAGTAAACTCTTCAGACTTTAACTGGCAGTGTTATTTTACCTTTATTACTGAAAGAAGTTTATTAGTTTTATGATTATTATAGTCATTTCCTCCCATGATTTTGAAGATTCTATTCTACAGTCTTCTGGCTTTCATATTTGCCATTGAGAAATCTACTGTCTTACACTCTATTATAGATCTGTTTTTTTCTTTTTGATGGCTCAAAATCTTTTTGTTTTTGGGAATTTTTTAGATTCCTGATTGTGTCTCCAGACTTTTATTTTTTATCCTGTTTAGAATGCATTGTGATTTCTGTAGATATAAATTCATTCCTTTAACATCAGTTGTGGAAAATTAAAAGCTGAAAAGCTCTTTAAGTACTGCCTTTCCTTTATTTTCTCTCCTGTGACCCCACTTAGATGAATATTAGCTTTTACATTTGACCATGAAAATATTTGAAACTCCTTAAATTTCTTGTCTTTACTCTTTGATGCATCATAGATACTTTCTTTAGGTTTATTATGTGCTGCTTTTACTCTGTATGCAGTTGAATCTAGGCTGGCATTTAGTTATACATCTCTAATTAAAAGTTATACTTCATTTATAAAGTATAACTTTATTGGTTTTAACTCTTCCTTGTAATTTCTGATAATAAAGTGTTGGCTAGTTCTTATGTTGTTATAAGATATTTCTGTAACTATATCATACATAATTAATCTATGGTATCTAGCCATGAATTCTAATTTATAATTTCCTTCCTGGTATAAAGCTTTTTTTGTTGTTTCTGCCATATATTACTCATAGAGTCTTGTTTTTGGTGTGTTTGTGAACTTTATGAACTCATAGGTGGCTAATCTTAATCTGTGTACAATTTGAGGTTCTAATTTGAAGATGCCTTTCTTTGGAAAATATTATAGTTACTATTTTGGGAAATTGCTGATCTTAGGAAAACTTAATTCCGCTGTAGGGTCCCAAGCAGAATCTTGAGGTGTCAAGTTTAATTCTTTTCCTTCACAGCTATTGCTGGGAGTATCTGTTTGAATTCTGCCTCCTATCTTCCGGACTGCTTGTTGTATTCGTTCAGTGGTCTATTTAAAGTTTGTCTTCTTCTGAAACTGTCAATGTGACACAAATTATATTTGGTGCCAGAGCCAGGTGTTTCATTGTGGATATGCCTCAGGGTTGCCTTTTCTGCTAAATGGCTCAAAGTGGAAGCTTCCTAAGTTATAGCATTTTTGCCTCCAAATTTCTATTTTTTGCAAACAACCAAAAGATTGTAGAAATAGTAAAGCCTTCTATTTTTAAACAATAGCATCACTTTGAAAATAACTTGACTAAAATTGTTTATTCAACACTTTATTGCACATAGAATATGTTGACGTCTAATTATTGTAGTTGATTAAATCTATTAAACTGGCCAAAATTACCAACAAAATATGCTTGTCAAGCTAATCATCTAAAATCAGTTTATTCATCTTAATAGACAACTATGAGTAAACAAGTTGCCTACTAATAACTAGGCTTGCTTGCCACATTGAAAACATGCTAAAGTACATGAGCTTTTATTCATTAAAAAAAATTTTTTTTGAATGCCTACCTATTTTCCAGACATGATGTATGTTCTAGGGTTACAGAGATTAACAAAACAAAGTCCACTGCCACATTGTACTTACATTCTATAAATGGAAGATAGATAATAGCCACTCAATATATAAGCAGGACAAGTTAGAAATAAATGCAATGAAGAAAATAAAACAGAGTGATGTGACAAAAAGTGAAAAGGAGTATAATTGACTATTTGGATTGTATTATGGTGATGACTTCCCTGAGGTGGTAGGAGTTGATGATGATGACCTGGGGAGAGTTCTTAACAAATGCTTTAGCAAGTGTGATGGCCCAGAGAGATAATGGAGCTTGACCATGTTCCCAATGGAGAAAAACAAACAGATTGTATGATTGCAGCATGGTGATCTGTTCTTAAGCATGTTATGACATTAAAGAGAGACAGGAGGGGAGATTTCAAATCACAATAACGTGTTTGGATTATATTTTAAGTGTAGTGAGAAGACAGAGTTTCAACTAGTTGAATGATTATATATTTGCGTATATTTATAATTATATTATTTTAAAATTATATAAAATTAGATAAATATCATATTAATAAATATATGAATATATTATGAAATTGTATCTCACATGGACTTAAGAACCACCACTGAAAACTCTTGAGCAGATACCGAAAAAGGGAAAGGAGGTTGTGAGTTAGTCAGCCACCTGAAATGGTAACTGTTGATTATTTTCATCAGATTAAATATACGGATATTTTATTTCAAGGATATTTTAGCCTTTAAGAAAAAGTAACATTTATTTATTACTGAGAAACAGAGACACAGCATGAGCATGGGAGGGACTGAGGGAAGGGGAGACAGAATCTGAAGCAGGCTCCAGGCTCCCAGCTGTCAGCACAGAGCCAGATGCAGGGCTCGAATTCACAAACTGCAAGATCATGACCTAAACCATAGTTGGATGCTTAACTGACTGAGCCACCCAGGCACCCCATAGCCTTTATTTTTTAATAGCTTTACTGATGTCTGTAATTTATTATGTGGTAAATTTTATATTTAAAATGTATAATTTGTGATGTTTTGACATATCTGCACACCTGTGGGTCCATTATCTCAATCGACACAGTAAGATATCCATTACTCACAAAAGTTTCCTTATGATCATTTCTAATCCCTTATTTCTGCTCCTTTCCCAAATCCAGGTCAATTACTGTTCTGCAGTCACTATTAGTTCACATGATTAGTTCTATCATTAAGTATTAGGCTTTTATATAAATTGAGTCACTCATGTAGGTATTCTCTAGTCTGCATTCTTAGAATAATTGTTTCCAGAAGTATCCAAGTTGTATTAAATACCAATGGATTGTTGCTTTTTATTGCTGAGGAGTATTTGATTGCCTGGATATATCATAATTTGCTTTTCCATTCACCTTCTGATAGACATTTGGAGAAGTAGTTTTAACATTTGTGTTCAAGTCCATGTATGAACATGTGTGTTCATTTCTCTTAAGTAAATACGTAGGAGTGGAATGGCTCGATCATAACTTTTTAAGAAACTGCCAAACTATTTTACAAGTAGTTGTATCATTTTCATTCCCACCAACAGTGTAGAAGAGTTCCAGCTTTTCTGTATTCCCAACAACATTTAGTATGGTCAGTCTTCTTATTTTTTATTTTTTATCTTCAGTTTGTTTATTTTGAGAGAGACAGAGAGACAGAGAAAGGAAGCAGGGGAGGGGCAGAGAGAGAGAGAGAGAGAGAGAGGGAGAGAGAGAATCCGAGGGCTTGAATTCACAAACTGTGAGATCATGACCTGAGCCACAACCCAAGAGTAAGACACTTAACTGAGTCGCTCAGGTGCCCCATGGTCAGTCTTTTTAAATTGGTCGATATAGTAGGTATATGATAGTATCTCATTGTCATTTTAATTTTCATTCCTCTGTTGACTAATAATGTTGATCATCTTTTCATGTGCTTATTTGCTTCCATATGTCTTCTCTGGTTAAATATTTGTTCAAATAATTTCTTATGTTTTAGTCAGTATTGTGATGTTATCCTAGTAGCATATATTATAGAAAAGAATATTTAACTTCCTCTTAACTTTTTATTTTCTTTTAAGATAAGTTATTAGTCCAACCATTCATTCAACATGAGTTAAATGAGTATCTAGTTCCAAGCACTGGGGATACAGTAAGAATGAGACTCTATACCTGCTCTGAATCTGCAGATACAAAAATTGTCAGTTAAAATTCAGTGTAATTATAATGTATTTCCCCAGTTATTTTGCAACTTATGATTCACTAATGTGGAATGCTTTCTATAAGGTTAAAAGATAAATATGATATTAAGGTATATTAGATTATGCCTCAGCCTTCAAAAGAGCTCAAACTACCCTTGGGAAGCAGGCATAGAACTAAACTCTATAATAGCAGAAAGTAAGTTACAAATAAAAAGTACTGAAAATAAATGTCATGGTAAATATTGAGGGAAGACCTCCTGGAGGAAGATGGACTTCCAGCTTTTACTAATAAGAAAATGTCAGTAAGTGAATAATACAAAGAAATGGGATATATGAGGTCAGAGGCAGCAATATTCTTTGTTTTTAAAGAGCAAAGAAGATGCTGAGCTGATTGGGCTGACTTAGTTTCTGAATCATGAGTTTAGGATAAACAATGTTATCCTGACCACGGGTGTTTGATAATAAGTGAACAGTTTTTGGTAGTTAATAGGATTTTTAGTTACCAAGATTATCCTGTAAATTTTGGAACCTCAGTTAAGGTATAGTGGTTAGCATAGAAAGGAGACAGAGGGCTGAGTAGCCCACTACAAAGATTACTTTTAACCTAATGGACATCTTTAAAGGATACTCTGCTCTGCTCTGGGAATTTCACTTTTTCATCTGCTTCATCTTGTAGCAGCTAAAACAACATTCTGAAATCTGGGGAAGTGTGATCTCTGGCCTCCTAGGATAGAATTTTTTAAGTCTGTCCTGTCCTATGCTGGACTGAGCACTAAGTGCTTTACATTAGAAACTCTCTGGAAAGGGAGAGTTTGCTTTATTTATCAGTTCAGAAGTCAGGGGAAATGGGCTATGAGATACTGATAATACTTATTGTAATGGAATGGACTGGAAGATATGGAAGTTTCAGGCTGAAGGTCATTCACTCACTAATACATAGCTTTTTTTAAACCTATTTTTTTGGTGTTTGTGATACGATAAAGTGTTCTAGTGCTGTCAACTTACTACAAAACTGCGGCCTTGGAAGAACAGAAAGTACAGAAATAACTGCCTTTTATGGATTCCTGTTTTGTGCAGTTTCAAATATAGACTTAAAAAAGATTACTATCAGAGTATTCTATAGTATATTGATATAAGAAGAGGATTCTATTATAATTGAATGAAGAATATTCACTTGAAGGAGAGAGGAATATTTTTTAGAAGTGATATATTTTTAAATGTTTTTGATAAGGTATTGATACTTTGATTTATTACCTATGAATTCATACCAATATATTTGTTTATAATACCAAAAACAGAGGAGCTGCAGGATAAATGAGACAAGATTAAAGAATGCACACACTCAAGCAGTGTGATGAAAAGCAGATCTTAACTTTAGCATATGGAAGGAAAATCAACCATTTATGCCCTGTGGATTAACTGGATAATATCAGACCCACTCATTTCATTGTAGTTATATTCTGAAAAGCATAAATTTTCCTGTTTCCCGTAATGTATCAGAATCCCCATATATGCTGTAGACTGAATGCTGTGTTGCCCCAAGTTCATATGTTGCAACCTAATTCCTAATGTGATATTTAGAGGTGGGGCCTTTGTGAGGTGATTAGGTCATAGAGACAGAACCATCATGAATGATTAGTGCCCTTTTGAAACAGGCCCCAGAGAACTCCTTCACTTGCTTCTGCCTCGTGAGGACATGTATGAACCAGAAAGCAGGCTCTCACCAGATGCCAAATCAGCTGACACCTTGATCTTGAACTTTCCAGCCTCCAGTACTGTGAGAAATTAATTTATATTTATAAACCACCAAGTCTATGACATTTTCTTATCACAACCTAAATGAACTAACAATGGCTTATTATTACAAAGTGCTAATATATTTTAAGACATAACTCCCATGAAAGAAGAAATTCCTTTTAAAATTTCAGTTCTGAGTCTGCTACACTGTCAATTACAGTGTCGGGTAAGGGAAGGGGTGGGTGTATGATCCAGCCTGAAAGACTGGATCTTTAAGTATCTTTATCCATTCTTTATGTAGGGATATAGTGAATTTTCCTGTTGACCTTTGCATATGGCTATTAACAAAAATAGAACTAGAATTCAGGTCTCAAGATCCCTAATTTGGTATTCTTTCCATTACAATACTCTTCTTCCCAAGTCTTACTAAACCCCCACTTCCACTTTTGTAATTCCTCTTTTCTCCTTGAACAGTGTAAACATAAAATACTAATAACTTTTTGTTAACAAACCTTCAGTTAATTTTTAGTCAATTGATTTTTTACAAGGATGCTAACCCCATTCAATAGAGAATGAACGGTCTTTTCAACAAATGGTGTTCGGACAACTGGATATCCTCATGCAGAAGAATGAAGTTTGATCCTTACCTCATATTGTACACAACAGTGAACTCAAAATGGACTATAGGCTTAAATTTAAAAGTTAAAACTATAAAACACTAGAAGAAGGCATAGGAGTAATTCTTCATGACTTGGAATTCTACAATGTTTTGTTTTGTTTTGTTTTTAGATTTAACACCAAAAACGCAAACAACAAAAGATAGGATAGATAAACTGAACATCAAAACTAAAACTTTGTCCTGTAAAGGACACTATTGTGAATGTGAGAAGACAATTTGCTGAATGGGAGAAAATATTTTCAGATCAAGTATCTAATAGAAATACATGCATACATATACATACAAATACAAACATGTATATAACAGAAACATGAATGTATATAAAAATGTGATGTTAATTGCATTCTGTAATATAATTAGCTAATAACTATAATACAGCTAGCTGAATTCCATTCATTATTTCCTTTTATTATCAGTATAAAAATTCTCTAACTTTAACCTTCGAAGAACTTAAAATTATCCATAGTATACAGAACGATAGGCAATTTACCAACAACTTCCATCTGAAAGGGTATAGATAAGTCAGAGATTACAAGTGATCTGTATGGTTTGATTTCTTTGATTTCCTGTTTCTTATACCCACCTGTCCACCTTCCCTTTTCCATCTATGAGAAGCTATGGATTTAATAAACAGAAAAGGCAACATGGAAACTTGGTCTCTTTAGCAAAATAAAGTCATTTTCCATTGGGAAACTCCTCTAGGCCAAACATATTTAAGCTATTGCCACTCTTACAATTTATTACTTGCCAATATGTTTGTTTCTTTGAAGTATAAATGCTTGATCAGGTGCAGTAACATCACCTGGTCAATGTTTTAAATCAGATTTTCATCCAAGATGAGCTAAATTTCAATCTGTAAATGTAATCTGAACAAAAATTTTTTTAACGTTTATTTTTGAGACAGAGAGAGAGCATGAACGGGGGAGGGTCAGAGAGAGGGAGACACAGAATCTGAAACAGGCTCCAGGCTCTGAGCTGTCAGCACAGAGCCCAACGCGGGGCTCAAAATCACGGACCGTGAAATCATGACCTGAGCCGAAGTCGGCCGCTTAACCGACTGAGCCACCCAGGCACCCCAATAATCTGAAAAATTTTAATCCTTTTAACTCTCTTCAAAATATTGATAGCCATCCCTTAGTGGTCATTATGCTTATAACATATAATTACAAATGAATGTCATTTTATAAATGAGAAATATTGTTTATAAATTTTGAGAAAATGTTGAAAAGATACTCTCTGATTGTAGATTTGCCTTCAAGGATGTATGTTTCTTAAGAAAATCAGAGTAAGTGTTATTTCATGTATGAATCCTTTTTAAAAATGACCTTTTCATCTGTATTTGAATTAATAGCATTGTGTGCAGTTTAACTATGTTTAGGACTATAAATTTAAAGGATTCAGAGTTTGAACTTTAAAGGAGGCATTTCAGAAATAATGAAGTGGAGGGGCACCTGGGTGCCTCAGTAGGTTGAGGATCGGACCTCGGCTCAGATCATGATCTCATAATTCGTGAGTTCCAGCCCCACTTGGGACTCACTGCTCTCAGTGCAAAGCCTGCTTCTGATACTCTGTTCCCCTCTTTCTCCATTCCTCCCCTGCTTGCACTCTCTCTCTCTTTAAAAATAAAAAAAAAACATTAAAAAAAAGAAATACTGAAGTGGAAAAATTTTCCATGTCTGCTTTTTCAATCAAATTTTTTTTTGTCTTAGGAATGATTCTATTTTTTAAATAAGGAATTACATTATTTGAATCAGATATTTTTGAATAATTTTTCTATCTGTAGTTGTGAAGACCTATTCCTTAATCTGAATTTCTCAATCTAAATAGTTTCCAAACAAAATTCAGTCACTCATAGTATAGGTACAAATTTGTGAGTGTTTGATGTATGTAACTAAATTATTCATTTATTTAAATTCAGCCTCATTTGTACAAATTCTGAGATGCCTTGAACAGAGAATAAAGAACAAGGAATATTAACAGAATAGAAAATAAAGACAAGATGAAAGAAAAATACAAATTTATTCATTAGTTGATAAAATTTGGCTATAAATTTTCTGGCAGTCAAAGTAAGAAGGGACACCTGATCTCTTCCATCATATTCATTGTTACAATTTAAAAAGTATATCCAAGGGCATCTGAGTGGCTCAGTGGGTTGAGTGTATGACTCTTGATTTCTGCTCAGACCATGATCTCCCCCTTTGTGAGATCGAGCCCAGCATCAGGCTCTGTACTGACAGCATGGAGCCTGCTTGGGATTCTCTCTCCCTTTCTCTCCCTCTGTCCCTCCCTGGCTTTCACATGTGAGGTTGCCAGCCCCCCCCCCCAAATAAATAAAAAAATTACAAATAAAAAGTATATCTATTTCTTTTAATTAATTCTTAACGAAATTTCTCATAAAGAAATAAAGAAGGAATTATAAATTGTATGGTAATGTAGCTTTTTGTAGTGACAAATTTCTTTGATTAAAGAAGACCTAACACTTAAACATGACTCTAGGAAGACGATTCTGGGTTCAGGAGGTAATATAATCCAAATTTGTAGTCTTCTGGTGGTTTTGCTTGATTCAAAGAAAGAATCTAAATATATAGAAGGCTGGCTAGATTTTAGTTTCTACAAATCATCTTTCCTAAACCTACTTTATCAGAGGGATCAAGATTTCTTTTCTAGACTAGACCCAGTTAAAATACGATAGGTAAAAGTCTTGATATGTTGGCTATTCTAGTAAACTGTAATATTTGTTTGCAAAGAGTCCTAGATATCAGCAACCATATTTATTTCCTGGAACTTTTTAAAGTAGTCAGCTATAGAAAAAGAATGTGAAGGGGCGCCTGGGTGGCTCAGTCGGTTGAGCATCCAACTTCAGCTCAGGTCATGATCTCGCTGTTTGTGAGTTCCAGCCCTGCATTGGGCTCTGCACGGACAGCTCAGAGCCTGGAGCCTGTTTCAGATTCTGTGTCTCCCTCTCTCTGCCCCTTTCCTGCTCATGTTCTGTCTCTTTCTGTCTCTCAAAAATGAATAAGCGTTAAAAAAAATTAAAAAAAGAATGTGAAGAATGGACGTTGCTAAGAAGGACTGGCCACTATTTCTCAAACTCATGAGGCATGTATGCTGAGAATTGTTCTTTTTCACAATGAAATCATGTTCTCACACATTGAATGTGATTAACCTCAATTTGTGTGTCCCTCCTTTGAAGGGATATATCCTTACAATGCTTTTGCTTATAAATAACAGAAAATGTGGTTCAAATAGGTATAAATATTAAAGTGAATTTATTGGATTCTGCAGTAGACAGAATTCTGTGAAGATACCCAGAATTCCTAGTCTTTGGAATACACTCTCTCCCAATTACTCCATTAAACATGAGCCTATGTACTGCTGCAGAGGGATTTTGCACATATAATAAGGTCTCTAGTCAGTTGATCTTGTAATAGGGAGATTAACTGGGTGGTTCTGAACTAATCACATGAGTCTTTTAAATGTCGAGAATTTTTTCTGGCCGGTTGAGGAAATTAGATTTGAGGCACCAATGCTCGCTTAAAGATAGAGATGGCTATGTGGGGGGGGGGGGGGGGGTGTGGTGGAAATAATTGAAGCAGCCTCCAGGACCTGAAAGAAATTCCTGGTTGACAGGAAGGAAATAAGGACCTTAGTCCTACAGCCACAAGGAACTCCTGCCAACAACAATGAGCTTGATGTTGAGGAAATGGAATTTTTTTTTTTTTTGGTAGTTTCTAGGGAATAACATATCCTGGCCAGAAACCAGAAGATTGATTTCAACCTTATTCTGTCCTAAGCACAATGTCTTTCCTGGACTTTGGAAATACGAGAACTGTGAGCTAGTAAATGTTGTTGTTTTAAGGTGTTGTTTGTAATAATTTGTTACGCAGCAAGAGAAAACTAATATAGCCAAATAACTGAAAATTCCAGTGGTAGGGTAGGGTGATCATCAGATGTGTCAGAAGAATTCTGGCTCTCTTCCTCTGAAATTCTCATTGCTCTATCACCATATTTTCTTCCTAGGGGAAAATTGGCTATAGCAGCTCCAATTGCAAATTGGAGTTTACTCCAATTTCCAGAGTTTACTCCAGAAGTAGAGAAAAAAACCTCCTCACATACGTCAGCTCATGTAAAAGTAGTTCTTAGGTAGTGGTTCTGATTTTTCAACTAACTCCATAACAATAGTAGAACCATGCTTCCCATCTATACTTTCTTGTATATTATGGCTAATTAAATGAAATACCCAGTTTTTCTACTTTTAAGTAAATGCAACTATATTTCTAATACTTGGTTCTGGTATTTCTCAATTTGTTTACCCACTAATTATAAGCTTCCAAAATATGTTTATTTCTAATTAAAATCAGATTGTAGTCCATTCCATTTTTCATTGACAGACCTTTGTTCCTCCCAAATTATAGACGATTTAGCTTACTGGATATTCTCTCAAGACTTTATATATTTCTTTATTGGTAAATCAGAAGTCTGGGCTTCTCAGGCCAATATTCTGCATGAGGATGCTATATCGCTCTATCACAGTGTATGGAATGTTTCAGGATAAACAAAGATTTTTTTTTTTTACAGGTCTCATTGACTTTTTCTTACCCTTGTCCCCAGACATAAATTCACTAAGCTGTATGAGTTATTGATTGTCAATATAACCTTAAAATTCCTTTGAAAATCTGGATTGGTCAAAATGTTCTCTTGATGAAATGTTTAGTAACTTTAATGGGATAAACAGGTGTTTAGTATATCTTGTCCATCTTTTTAATATATCATGATGCTATGATAATTCTTTCAAATGAGTTCTACTATTATGGTCCCTAATAATAGTTTCTCTCCTACTGTGAACCCAGCAGCAATCCATATAGAACAGAAAGATAAGCATTTGCCTTCTTACTGGTGACGTTTTAACATCAAAAGCCAAAAAATGTCTCTTATTAGTAAATTGACTACTATCTGATTACTGTCTAGGATGAATGATTTAAGGTAAACCTATCCCAAATGCAAATCAATTTTGAAAGCTCTTCTTCATTGTTTTACTGAATTAAACTTAAAAAGTATTTGTGGTAATCCGATGCTTCTATATTCCTAGGCAGGCATTTTGTAACCATTTTATCTTAAATGATTCATCAGAAGTGATGTTGCATAAAGTCAGAAGTTGTATTGATGCAATGTTGAGATTATTTTTCATACTTGCTAATAATATGTGCTTTCAATGTGCTCATATTAAAATTATCGGTACAACTTATCCATTGATGGAACTAGCCCAGGATTCTTTAGGAAAATGTGATATTATCATATATTTTCTTAACTTATCCTTGTGCTGAAGTTAAGAAGCTTGATATTTAAGTATGGGTAGACATTCTCAAATTTCATTAGGGAATAAGTTTTCTGCTTTCAGTGTGGCTGACAGTAGAACATATTAAATCTGTCTATCATTTATATGCAATAATCAGCAAGTCTAGTTTTAAGAAATGCTGCGTATAAATCAGGATTAAGCTAGTGGTTACAGAAAACATTTTTGCATTATATTTTTTGGCTCCCCCTCAGTTCCTTTCTGTGGCTGCATTAGAAGGTATTGTAATAAAGACAACAATAAAACATGTTACTGTACTTAACTACAGGTGGGGGGTTGGGGAGTGGTGTTATGGATAAGGCTTACCACATGGCAGTGTCCTCTCTATGAGGACCTATTGAAGGTATTTCTCCTCTGTTTCTATTCTTGGAAGATCTGAGATTTTCCTAAGCAACTGGTTTGGGGCTTTTTTTTGTTTTGTTTTGTTTTTTGTTTTGGAGAATGTGAGTGGCACAATGCATTATTTATTCCCCTTTGATTGATAAAATGCTCAGTTCAATTTTTAGTTCTCCCTTCAATGACATGCATCTTATAGCAAATATTCATTTACCAGTCTTAGTCATAGCATTTGACTTTTTCTACCTTTATTCTCTTTTTAACTTCATTTTCTCGTTCACTTTTTATCTCATTATATATAGAATATACTTAACCAGTAAATAGTTGTCTTCTATTTGAAAAGGTCATCTCTGACGGAAGGCACATGTCTAGGAAAATGACCTATAGACACCTGAGCTAGAAAGAGATGCCTATTTTGCCAACAAGATAAGCCAGTTCACCCTGGTGGTGAGTGACTGAGCAGATATCTAAAGCAGATTATGTCACATCTATTGTTCATTGTATTTGTTTCCTTTTGTTCTACCCAAAGGTAATTAATCTCACATCCTTTAAGTAATGAGGTCCAGAGTTCCAAATATGAGGATATAGCAAGACTGGTCTAAATTAACAGTTTATACCAGTTTATACGAAAACTGTACATTTGTGTCATATTACTAGAAAAATATCAGAAAATACATAGCAATTAAACCATAACAGAGATACGTACTTTTTTCGTTGTATCATAATAATGGGGACTATGTTAACATAATGATTCTCCACCTTGGATATATATTTTTTCATGTCAGACCAGTGTTCAGTTAATAAGAAAAATAGATTACTGGTGCAGGTCCATCTATTAAGAATCTCTATGAATATTGCCTGGATATTTATATATCTGTATCTATGTACATAATTTTATAAAATTTAAAAAATATATATATAAAATCTCCAGGGTTTACTGATATACAGCTAGGTTTGAGAATCACTGTGTTAATAATGAATTATCAAGGTACAGAACAAAAATGTTATTGAAAACCTAGCTCTCAGTCCATCTCTGAACTGTTAAATGCTGATAGCTCTCTATATATTTGAGACATTAATATTCCCTAAGACACAAATAAAATGAATGTAAGATTTTAGAATTTTTTTTCAAAGACCGTGTTTTGTATAAAAACAGTGAAGACCATGGTACATTTGGTTTCGTAATATGGGAGTTGAAAATGACTTTTCTTCCTCAGTGGTCTGAAAACCAAGACTGTTTAAAATAAAGCTCATCCTTACAAGTGAGATTTTACTTCCTGAATACTAATCTGACGTTTAATGGTAGAAAAAGGAAGAAAGAGAACAGGCCTAAGAGCAGCATCTTCCCTTATCTTGCTGGTGACTCAATTTTTTTTTTTTTAATTGTGCCAATTCCCAGAGAGACTCATTATAAAGCTGAGACTGAAGGAAGTAATTAATTCAGGAAGGTTGATATTGGTTTTGATGCACCAGAGACTTCTGGTTCGTCTGCTGAAGTGTGAAAATAATGCTGTGGACTGCAAGATTGGAGGAGGGAGAAATGACATGCCGGTCTTCTTGTACACATCTAACAATATACAAATTCAAATATACCTTCCACTTGTAAGGAAAACTATCTTAATTAGAAGAAGCCTAGAAAAAAGATCAACCATTTAATCTTTTGGTTTAGTAGGCCAAAAGTGTCCTTTTCAGAGACCCGTGATAAAAGGGGCCTGAAAAATTTTTTTCCTCTCAATTCTAAAATATATTCTCAGAGTAGTAATTACATTCTCAGGATCTATATTTCATGTATCATTAGTAACTGCCCCTTCCAACTGGTTTCAAGTGCTCATGATTTCCTTATGGAGTGCTAAATATGTAGTAAGATACTGATGCTTTAAAACATTTCTTTAGAAATTTAGAACTTGTAGAGCATTTTTTTTCTATAGAGTCCATAGTTGCACATACAATTGAGTTTGTTTTTTTTTTAAAAAGCATACTTTTTTACAAGAACTCACCTTATTCAGCTGTAAGATGTGTCATTGAAAAGTTGTGCAATGAAGCACTGTTTGGGGGGCTTATCTTTTACATTGCCTATTTGAACTTGAAATAACATATTTTCTGAATGTCCAGAATTGTTTAATGTTAGTAATCAAGATTATTAAAACTCTGATTCAAGACCATTCTGCCATTAATTTTGTTGAGGTTATTTACTAGCTGTAATGAGAAGTTAAAGCCCAGCTTTATGCAATTTAAATGAAGTCATAGAAGTTAAAGTCAAAGAAAGAGTCCATTACTTCATTATTTTATTGACACAGAAGCTGAGAATCAGAGGTGAAGTGGCAATAACAGAGTACTTAATAAGCAGAAGTAGGATGAGAAACCACCTTCCAAAAAATGGAGGAAAAGGACCTGTCATTGAGTGTCCAATTTTTACCTTGGGAGACTGATATAATCCCCACTTAACAAGATAAGGGAATTGAGATCCAGAGAGGTGAAGCAATTTAAAGTTCACAGAATGGGGAATTTTAGAATTCAGATTAGATCACCTGTCTAAATCCAGGGCTGTCTCTTCCCAAAGCCCATGGAATAGCAGTTCTCCTTCAGTCACCAGACTTGCAGGATCCTGAAGTCGGCAGAAATATAAGAGTAGAGTAACTGGTACTCATTTGGTCTATTGTATTTAAGTAAATCAGCAGATTATAGTAGTATGATCCGGTGAGAGCAATAAGAAGTGATAGAGAAGAAGTGAAAAATGAGAAGTCTCTATCTCCCCCTCTTCCCTATTCTTCTTTCTTTTAAAGATTTTCTTTTTCTAGTTGAAGTCATTCTGCATGTTGAGAAATAACCACGTATACCTGGGAGAAATCTCCGTATATCACTGTATAGTTATCACTGTGTAGTTTTCCTTATGAGATGACTTGAGTCATTAAGAAAGGTAGTTTATAATCAGCAATTTCCCTTTAATGTAATAGAACATAGTTCATTAAAAAAGAGCTCTATAGAAATGTTAAAACCAGCATTTAAAAATACCCAGATTAGTTTAGAAATTAACATTTGTACTATTTCTCATACAAGTGACACTAAATAATATTAATGGGAGATGGCGTACATTAACTTTCTCTTGAAAATCTCCCATGTTTTTATATTTTTATGTTGGAATTACAGAGGTCAAAATGTGTATATTTGCAAGTGGTCCTATGCAGTTTTCTTTAAGTTGTTAAGTTGATTGTCAATGTGATTTTAAAAGTAGTTGATTTACTTAATATCAAAAAGGTATATAATTTTAATGTCTGTGTGCTACTTATTCATGAGTTCTTATGTTTCTTATATTTTATAAATGAAGAGCTTCACAACCAAGGAGGTGAAGTGACTAATAAAAAATTCACAAAAAGATATAACCCAGGTCTTCCTCCTGATATTAGCTTGCAGCTGTTATCATTAAATATCTTGACTGTTAAATCTTTTGATTATTTTTCACTTTTAATTTTAATTCTAAATAAACGTGAGAGATAAAGTGAGAAAGAAGCAACAATATCCTCCTGAATTTGAGATGTTTGAAGTAATATTACATTTAGACAATGGAGTGATGTGCTAATACGTTCTGTCAGGAAAGCTGAGTCAATTTGACAGTAATCCTATTAAAAATATCTTGAAATAATTTGCTTTATGACAGACAATGCAGCTTTAATTTTACTTTAGACAGAAGATTCCGGAGGATCTGTTTTGATGTAAACTTTTATTAAAGTAATACTTGAAATGTAATTTATGGTTCTTTTTTAAAAGGAAAAGTATCCATTATTTTTTAAACATGGTTTTCAGTATATTTATGAGTTTCTGGAAGGAAGACATTGGTGTGACTATTAATAAAAACATTTCTTAGCAGTAAATTTAGAACTAATTTATTTTGCATAGTGATAAATTATCCAACATACATAAGTAGATATACTGTGTATATACAGATATATAGATAGATAGATAGATAGAAATAAAGATAGAAATAAGGATATAGCTGAAAAAGTATTTTGTTTTAGTCTAGATCATTGTTCATTTAAACTTACATAACATCATATATTTTAAAGCTTGAGACAAAATAAAACATCTTGCAGTTAAAGGATGGAAGTAAAATTTTGGAACTCAACCATGAGATGTCTGTTTATCTGCAATGTCGTAAATGAAAAAATCACCATCATTACAAAAGTGGGCGTTGGGAATACAGATGGGACAGCTGTTGTTCTTTAATTGTGACTGGATTAGTAAAATGCAGTTTTTACAACTCATTTAAAACTTATCACTGGGGAATACATTTTAGTACCACTTAGGGTGTCTTTTGGTTAATAAATTCTTGGCTTTTGAGTGTAAGTATTTGGCTTCAAATCCCAGATACAAGTTTATTAAAAATTGTAATAGTTCTTAGAGACTATAAAATGAAATGAAGTGCACAAAATGTGTGTTTCCGGTGCTTGACTTTAAAACGATTTTTTACATGACTTATTTCAATATTTTTAACTGAAGCAGACTGTTGTTGAATATAAATGATTATTAAATATTTAACTAGAGTGAGAAAGAGGAAGTAAGAGAGAATGAAAGAGGGAGAAAGGGAAGTATGTAATTTTTGAAAAGTGTTTTTTTCAATTTCTTGGTAGTTTTTTAATAAAATATATTGCCCTATATTAAGATATTATGCCAATAATTATAAATCCAATAATAATTATGTGAAACAGGCTGTAACTTTAGATCTGCATTGTAAGACAGCATAGTGTAGTTTGTGAGAAATTTGTGGGATATTCTGTGAAAGAATTTTTAAGAAGTGATAAAAAATACACTTTTTTTTTAAACCAGAACATTTGGAATATGACATTGAGTATTTCTGCATTTAGCATTATTCTAAATGTTTGTCTTCATCAAATAAACAAATGAGAGAGTAATTAAAATCTGTGTTAATGAACAAGTCTCCCTCCTGAAATTTCAATGTTTGTTGCCAGTGAGGGGAAATTTTTGAGTCAGTAAAGCAAGAGATCAGTGACAAAGACTCTGAATTTTATAATTTGGAGTGGGGTCTGACCTAAAAGGAAGACATGGACCTTTGTTGTCATTTCTCTTCCCTTATAAAATAACATTTTATCTAGATAAAGTAAGTTTGACAATGTGGAAGGGAGCTAGAAGCAGCAGAACTGCTGGAAGCACCCCGAAACAGCTGTAGAAGCTAATGAATGAGCCTACCACTGTTCCATGTGTGCTGGCAGAAGACACAAGACTCCTAGAGTTACACACAGGAAAAGCAGAAGTTCAAGCAGTTTTGCTGGTTGTCCAAACTCAAAATACCGTAGGATCATGTGGAGTGCCAGCAGGAGCCTGCATGAGCCGTGGGTACACCACCAGTGGAGAAACCTGAGCTTAGGGGACCCACCATTTTTACAGCACGCAGTAAGCAAGAGTGTTCTTTGATGGGGCAGGGGGCAGGTGAATCTCAGATACATTTCTTTGATGTTACAGCACTTCCCAGAATCCCAGGTTTATAAACAATTCTGAAAACTGTCTTGAGTCAAAGAATAGCCAAGACCATGGACTCAGCAAAACAGTAGGAGCATAATAGGTCTGTAGGGACTGCTTCCCTATACTTTTTCTTCCCCTTTTGTTATCTGGTGCTCCCTCCAATTTTTAAACTTTTTTTTTTAAAGTTTCTTCCTTTATTTTGAGAGAGAGAGAGAGAGAGAGAGAGAGAGCAAGCGAGCACATGCAGAAAGGGGGGAAAGAGAGGGGGAGAGAGAAAATCCACTGCAGTGGATGTAGGGCTCCATCCCACTGTGAGATCCTGACCCAAGTCAAGATCAAGAGTCCGAACACTCAACCACCCAGGCACCCCCGCCCTCACCCCCCTGCTCCCTCCTATTTTTACTTGGAACAACCTCTGCTCCAAATCTCACAAACTCACATTTTCCAGAAAAGGAAAAACTCTGAATCCTTCATAATCCCAGGAAAGCATGGCCCTTAACTCAAACATTTGTGCTCTTTCTCTTTGGGAGTAGTTTGGTGTGGTTTGGTTTGAGGAATTCTTAACATTTCTTGAGAGGTCCAGTATATTGCTAATACCCGCTGCATCTTTTTCACTCCCCTTCTTTCCAAAGACCCCTTCATACATTTTCTCAGACTTCTACCCTACAGATTTTGCTTACTTAAAAATCTATTAATAAGAAAATATGGAAATATAATTTTTATTGGCAAAGATCTTTTCTAACAGCGTAGTTACATTCTAACAAATGTTATTAATAGATCAGTTGGCACATGTAAATATAATACAACTAAATTTAGTTAAAATGGGCACTTTGAGCTTTAATTTAAAAAGCATATCATTACTTTTAAAATAAAAAAAAAAAGCAATGAATATTCAGTAAATTAAGTGGAAGGGTCCTTGGCCTGGGGTCATCTGATTGCAGATGACACTACCATCAGACAAAGTTGATTGGTTTTGCTGGCTAGTAGATACCTTCTTTTTACCACAATAATTTTTATGTGTGTCTATGTAAAGTCCATCCATGCCTTATTGAAAAGTCTTCCTAACCAAGAACATTTTTTCTTTACTCAACATATACATATATTTAATACTATATTCATGGAGAGGAAGGTAGGAAATGAATCCTGCATGATAGCCAGAGGATACAATGGAAATTCTATTTGAAGATGACTGTTCATGGCAATTTCTTGCTCCATGCACTTTTGCTTCCCTGAAACTGTGTTTGTGATGCTAATGCTGATTGGGAGGGTGTGTGACATATCACATACTAAACTAAAATATGAAGGTCTTGTTCAAATAAAAGAAGTGAGATGCAAACTAGTAATTAAGAGCTATTAATTAAGAATTAACCTTTTGGAAATCCACCTCTCATAACTGCAGAGCAAGTATGCAAGAGCATAGTGTGGTGACAGATGACTGTATTTCTAAAGATATGCTGTCTGCTGACTACAATTTATGTGCCCTTATAACTCGAAATAGACTGATAAGCAATTGGGTAATTCTGAGATAATCCTAAACCTCTGTAAGCCCTTTTGAATATTTTAGTAAGCAAATGTTGATATGGTAATCCCATGTTCATATTTACATGTATTTTACTTTTTTAGGAGAATATTGCTATTTTAGGAATAGGCAAATAAGAGATGGAAAATATTTGAGTTCTGCAGTACTAAGAGATTAGGAAAACAACTACTTAATGCATATATCACAAGCTCCCTAGTGACGGGATTATTTTTTACATATTAGATTTATTTGTTGCATTTATTATGAGCATTGAACAATTACGTATTGATGATACTTTATTTGACATCTTCATAGATCTAATATACTAACTTTGTTGTAAGTAATCTGCACAATATTTATGATTTTTTTGATGGATTGGTTGACCTATTCTTCATTACATTTTTACTATTAAATCCATCATACATAAATGTTATAGTATACACTGTACATAATACAGTATATCATCTTCAGTACTTACAATTTGCCCCTCTTGAGAATCACTTGGGGAAGTTAAAAATGCAGATTCTGGGGCCCACCTATTCAGATTCTCATTTTGATGGGACCAGGAATCTGACTTTTCACGAAACCCAGAATTGATTCATGGAGGTATTTTTAGCATAAATTGAGAGGCACTACTCTCTAATATTTGAAGAGAAAGTCATTTGCTAACCTATAACATGTTTTGTTTATGTAAGGAGCACATATTGTGTTAATTTCATCTTTCTAGTCACACCCATTGTAAGCACTCTTCCAGTTGTACCTCCCATAGTAGAAAGTGTTGTCTCTACATTTTCTCATTTAACTACCAGTAAAAATGTGTCTTGGGAGATGAGGCCTCTGGCTTCATAAAACTATAATTCATCAGACTTCAGCCTTTTGAGATTAGTACTAAAAATAATAACAAAACACCATAGTTTTCTGCTTAAAGTGTTTGTTTTAATTAGAAACCTTGCCCTTTTATTTATTTAGTATTCTTTCACCTTCATTATTATTGAGAGTTTTCAGTGGGTCATCATGAATATACTTGCATTTGCATATTAATACAGGAAAATTCTAAGTGTAAAGACATAATTAAATTTCAAGGATCATTTTGTACCCAAGATAACATTTATAAGCCAATTTGGAATTTCTCCTATGAGATACCTGAATCTAAAAGGTTAAGTAGTGGGAATTTACTACATGTTTCAAACTAAATCTAAATATTGCAAAATCGCCTTCTTTTTAAAGCAATCATCCAGATTTCAAGAGAACGATTCTTTGTAGAGTTGACTCCTGTGATATGATATGTTTAGGAGAAAATTATGTTAAAACACATGTTGTCAGAAATATTTCAGAAATGCTCTCATGGAAACCATGGTGATTTTAGTCAGTGGGCAGAGAACCTCAGGAATATGTAATATATGTAATGACTCAGTGAAGATGATTGTTTTAAAAGCAGCACAATAGTGATGACTAGTGGTTTCTTTCTTTTTTTTTTAACTATATTTCTGTTTCCCTACAAATGTATTTGGGATCCCTTTCAATAAAAGAAAAGTTTGGAAGTTGTATTGCCTCATGGATCATCTACCCTCTATCCTCAAACATCTCCCTTTCTGGCCCTTTGCCTTTGGCCTACTCTCTTCAATCAACTACAGTCTGGCCTCTCCCTTCACTACCACATTGAAACTACTCCCGCTAAGTCACCAATGACTTTCTAATTGCTAAACCCAAAGGAAGCTTTCCAAGTCTCAGTGCTGTGCCAAAGCTATGTTGGAAATTGTGGTAAAAGGAAAAAGGTGTGCCCTGTATACACTTATTAAGATATCCTCCCATATTTTGAACCAAGCAGAAAAAGTTAGTAAAAGCTCTACAATCAGAAAACATGATTATTTATAAAGCCCCACGCTGTCCAATTTATTGGCCCACCATTGTCAACCCCAAAACCTGCCTGTGGGAAAACAAAGGCTTTGCAGGTTCAGGAACTGCAGGCTGTCATGATGCACAGTAATGCTGTGTAATAAAACATACAAACAGCAACCTTGTCTTTATTTAAATTTTGCTCTTTTGTTCATCATGGATTCTTTTAATTTTTATTTTTAAAATAATGCATTTACATATTTTGATTACTGATTGATGCCCCTTAAAGTGTTTTTGCCCAAGTGGATGCTTCACTCACCCCTAATTCCAGCCCCGCTCGCAGTACTTGGTCTCTGTGCACTGGGTACTATTTTTTCTGTATCTTAAATCTGTCCCCTCTAAGTTTCTGTCACACTGTTGTCTTCTGATTCTTTTGAGTTCTGCAGTACTAAGAGATTAGGAAAACAACTATTTAATGCATATGTCACAAGCTCCCTAGTGACAGGGAGTCACCAGTATTCCTTCTCAGTATCTTTCCTGGGATGCTCTTCTATTTTTTGAGCCCCTCAGTATTTGTTGCTCTCAGTAGCTCATGCTCAATGCTTTAAGCGTGCTGTTGTTTATACTCTTCCTGGCTGCATCTGCTCATTTCCAGTGCTATTGCTTTTATCCACGCCTTCATTATTTCATGGCTGGAGAATTGCACTAGGCTGCTAACAAATTTCTCTCATTTTCATGCTGGCTTCTTTCTGATCCAAATGCAGGCGGAATGATTTTTTCCTAAAGTGAATACGTAATTCATTTATTTGTTAACCAAATATTTATTTAGTTTTTTTTTTTTTCCTGCACCAGGGACTGTTTCAGATTCTAGGGGTAAATCAGTATGGAGGAAAGGCCATACTTTCCTGAAACTTCTATGTTAATTTTATTTGAATATTGCTTTGGGCTTATTCTAGAGTTGTACTGAATTCTTATCTAAATATATTTGCATGATGGGTTGGGTGGGTGGGAAAGGGATTTCCCCCTTTTCTCATATTTTGACTATAGAAATTTTTGAATATTTATTATCTTCCAGTCAGTTGTACGTAAAGTGGTGGAAGGCTAATTTAGCTTTCTAAAAAATTGTTTTTCATTAAGGGGTTGGAAATTATGACCCACTGACTTGTTAGTACTTTGAATTTTCTTCTAGACTCAGAAATACAAGATAATGTAATCACCCTTTTTCTTTACTTTTTATTTCTGAGTCAATAGATTTTATACATATTGCTAACTGTATCCCAAGTCTTAGAGCATATGTGTTGCCATAGCCTCTAAGCAAATTGTAATCCAGTATAGTGACATGTTTTACTTAGCTCACAC
Source organism: Acinonyx jubatus (assembly GCF_027475565.1). Classification (NCBI taxonomy): domain Eukaryota; kingdom Metazoa; phylum Chordata; class Mammalia; order Carnivora; family Felidae; genus Acinonyx; species Acinonyx jubatus. The sequence continues at coordinate 90,325,178 of NC_069384.1, read as the reverse complement.
TGTGTGTGTGTGTGTTTGCTTTAATTTAATTCAGTTATTTTTTAAATTAATAGACTTTATTTTTTATAGTGCAGTACTGCAGTTTTAGATTCACAGCAAAATTGAGCACAGAGTACAGAGGATTCCCATGTATCTTTTCCTCATGGATGTACAGCCTCCCCACTATCAACATCATACCCAGAGTGGTACATTTATAACAACTGATGAACCTCTAATTATGTCTGATGCACATCTTTTCATAATTCTTATTTCCACTTGTATATCTTTTTAGTGAGATATCCAGATCTTTTAACTGGATATCTAAGTCCATTTTTTAACTGGACTACCCATTTTCTTATTATTGAGTTTCAAGGGTTCTTTCTATATTTTGGATAACAGGTTTTTTTTGAAAATATTTCTCTCAGTCTGTGGCTATCTTCCAATTCTCTTGTTAGTGGCTTTCACATAGTATATTTTTAATTTTAATGAAGTCCCACTTATCAATTCCTTATCATGGATCATGCCCGTAGTGTTGTATCTAGAAAGTCATTGCCAGATCCAAGGTCATCTGGATTTTGTTTTATGTTATATTCTAGGAGGTTTATAGTTTTGCATTTTATATTTAGGTCTATGATCCATTTTGAACTAATTTTTATGAAGGTTGTAATTTCTGTATCTAGATTGATTTTTTTTTTGCGTATGACTGTCTAGTTATTCCAATACCATTTGCTGAAAAGACTGTCATTCCTTGACTGAATTGCCTCTTTCTTTGTCAAAGGTCAGTTAACTATATTTGTGTGGATCTATTTGTGATAGATAGATAGATAGATAGATAGATAGATAGATAGATCTGTTGTGACCTCTCCATTTTGTTTCATTGATCTATTTGTCTATTTCTTCACCAATACCATGCTGTCTTGATTACTATGGTTTTATTGTAAGTCTTGAAGTCGGGTGGCATCAGTCCTCTGACTTTGGTCTTCTTCAATATTATGTTGGCTATTTGGGATCATTTGTCTCTCTTTATGAACTTTAGAATCATTTTGTTAATATCCACGAAATAATTTGCTAGGATTTTGATTGGGATTGCACTGCATCTATAGATCAAGTTGGAAAGGACTGACACATGGACAGTATTAAGTCTTCCTATCCATAAATATGGAATATCTACTTAGTTCTTTGATTTCTTTCATCAGAGTATTATAGTTTTATTTATATGGATCTTGTATGTGTATTTTTAGATTTATACTTAAGTACATTTCGGGGTGCTAATGTAAATGGTATTTTTTTAGCTTCAAATTCCACTTATTCATTGTGACCATGTTGGAAAACAATTGACTTTTGTATATTCTCCTGTGTATCAACTTTGCTATAATTGTTCCAGGAATTTTTTTGTTGATTATTTCGCTTTTTCTCCATAAGGCAACCATATCATCTATGAACAAAGACAGATTCGTGTCTTCCTTTTTCATCTGTAAATATATTATTTCCTTTTCCTGTCTTATTGCATTAGCTAGGACTTCCCATATGATGTTGAAAAGGATTAGGAGAGGGGACATACTTCATTTGTTCTTGATCATAGAGGGGAAACATCTAGATTCTCATCATTAAGTATGATGTCATCTGCAGGATTTTTATATGTTTTTTTATCAAGTTGAAAAAGTTCCTCCCTGTTCCTAGTTTGCTGAGAGGTTTATTATGAATAGGTGTTGGATTTTACCAAATATTTTTTTCTCCATCTATTATGTATGCATGTATATATGTATGTATATGTATATATACATACATATGTATATATGTATATATATGTATGTATGCACATACATATATATATGTATGTAATATGTACATACATATTATGTATGTATGCATGTATGTATATGTATATATACATATGTATGTATATACATGTATATATATGTATGTATGTATATATATATACCTATATATATATATATATATATATATATATATACCTATATATATATGTATATTTTTTTTCCCTCTAGACTGTTGATATAATGAATTACATTAATTGATTTTTGAATGTTGAAAGCAGCCTTGAGTATTTGCGATGAATCCCACTTGCTCAGAGTGTGTAATTTTATACACAGTGTGTTTTTTTAAAAATGTGTGATATTCAAAAATTGAGACCTACCCTAACTTCATTTTGGGATTCTTTGACAAAGAAGAATGGCCATCCTTGAACTTATCATCCCATATGGCAACAGTCTGCTAGTCTTGCTACTTCTAACTTTACCAGTCTTTGCAAGTCTTCATTGCTTTATGTCCAGTAGCTTCACTTATTTCCATTGCCAGCCTAAATGGACTCAAGCATCCTCATTCCTCAGAGCCAATGAGCATGCTCCAAGTGCTTATGTTACTTCACTATGTGTTACCTAAACCTCTTCACATTGTTGAGTCTCTTCATTCCTTTGCACTTGTAACCCTATTATACTCTTACCACTTCTTTTACATGAATCCTGTTCTTACCACCTTTTAAAAGTTGAAGTTCATTAAAATCCCACCATTGGTCTTTTCTTTTTCTCTACACATTCAGTATGGACAGTTATCCCCTCTTGGTGGTTTTTCACATCCTAGAGTCCCTGCTATTCTCCCTTGTGCATACTACTGACTTACATTAATATTAAGATATTAAGATATTTGTTGGGTATATAAAGTGTCCCAAGAAACCATAGAAAACATGAAAGGAATAATGACTTGAGACAGGCCTTTAAAGGGAATGGTGAGTCACAGATTTGAAATGATGGTGATAGTTGGAAGAAATGGGAAAAAAGGATATATGTCATGAAACATATTGACAGTCTGGAAATGTGTTCAGTTTATTGTCACTAGTTGTAATCTTAATTACAGGGCAACAGATGAAGTTCTAAAGCTTCCTACCTATTTAACAATGAAAGAGTGTCCTCAAATCAAACACAATCTTAAAGACCAGTCTGGAAAGAAAATAATATTTACATCTTTCCTTGTTATAGGGTTTGTTTGTTTGTTTATATAGCAGTTACATCCATACAGTGGAATATAACTTGTCAATAAAAAGGAATGTGGTAGTGATACAAACTGTGATGTGATGAACCTCAAAAATATAAGTAAAAGAAACCAGAAACAAAGATCACATATTATATGACTATAACATTATATATCCAAAAATGACCAAACAGTGGTTTTCTGGGGTAGGATTGGGAGTGAGGATTGGCTATAAATGGCATAAGGAAGCTTTTGGAGATAAATAAGTTTTCTAAAATTGGATTATAGTGCTGGTTGCATTATTATATAAATTTACTAAAAAAAACCATTGAATTAGACACAATGGATATATTGTATAAATTATATCTCAGTAAAGCTATTAAAAATAGCAATAGGTAGTCTTTTTCTATGCACTTATAAAGCAGAGTGGGACTAAGCAAGGTGCCCCAGCACACATAGCTGATAAATATTAGGGCTAGCATATGAACCTAGATAGTCTCTGTTCAGAGTACTCAAAAGCATTTTTCATTAATTGCTTCCTTCTTAATCCCTAATATAACCATATGAGATGATATAATTAATATAATGTTCCCATTTTACAGATGAGAAAATAAGCCTGAAGATTAAACAACTTGCCCAAGGTCATAGAGCTCATGGTTTAGTTGGAACTGAAATTAATATCATTTTGAGTTAATTGACCAAGCAGCAGTTATCCCTGATGCATCAGATAGTTTATATTTATAGATAACTGGCAGAGGTGGTAGCATTGTAAGTGTGAAATGCAGAAAGCCAAAGCGACCTTACCTTTTAGTAATAACTTGTTGGGCTGCCTGGCTGGGATCTAGGACTTGATATACAGTACAAAGCCTAAGGCTAAGTGTCTGTGAATGGACACATGGTCTGAGAGGGAAGGGTCAGTCTTTTTTTTTTTTTTTTTAACATGGGTGGGAATAATCTCTTATTTCTTTAATTATTCTTATGTAGGAACTGACTGATTTCTAGTAGCATTTTGGTACGTATGTCATGTACCAAGAATCTGCAGCTTGTCACTCCAAATGTTCTTTTGGAAATTTTCTAGACTAATTTCCTAAAATTTATAGTGGTCACTATACAAACTAGCAGAAGTTGATAATAATGATATCTTGTGGTTACTGAGTGATTACTATCTAACAGATCGGTGTTTTACTGCTATTAACTCATTAATAATTACAAAAACCCTAAGAGCAAGTTACTACTGTTGTAATTTCTCTTCGCTTTTCAGATGAGGGAACTGAGGCATAGTAAGACTAAGTTATTTGTTCAAGGATACTCAGCTAGTAACTTGCAAAGCCAGGCTTTGAGCCCAGGCAGTCTGGCTTGGGTCTCAGTAATTAATAACTACGATAAGGCTGCATCTCAAGGCTGTAAATCTTGGGAGAGTCAATCTCTGTTGGGGGTGGAGAGGTGTTCACTTATTCATTCATTTAGTATTTGTTGGTTGTCAACTGTTATGCAGTATACTAGGACATTGCTAGTAATTAAATATGGTTTTAACTGCAAATTTTATGAATAAACATGCTATCTTTTAATATAGCATTTCCTTGAATTTAATATTTTGAATAGACTAAGAGAAGTTTTACCTTTTGTTTTTTTATCCCATCATCTTTATCTTGTTTTGAAAAACATAAAAACAATATGAATTTCATATGGTGTAATAGTAGTAAGAATGATCATCAGAGCATTTTCATCTTGTCACTATGTTTTTTAATGTGTGTGAATTCATGACAGATATGTAAAACAAGAGTTAAAAAAAAAAGTTCATTTAGTACATCCCACTAATCATTCCCTATGAATAATTCTCTATGGTATTTTGGCAAAGACAGGCTCTTGTCTAATTTTAAATGACTCAATTGAGGAAGCTTCAGCTGGAGGTTGCTTCTAGAGGCTAATGGACTTGGTATGAAAGGTTTCTAACATTGAGCCTAATTTTCCACTCCTTAAAATTTTAGAGCATTACTTCTAATTACTTTTAGTAACCTACTCAGCCTCTGCTGCCTCCTTGGTTCACACTATTTGTGACTCACTTGCTGTCCTTCTAGATAGGTATTATGTCTCCCCACTGTGAATTATTTCCAAGTGAAGCATATCAGTTATCTTTACATGGGCTTTTAGTCCCTATATTGAAGAATGATTATATGTGCTTTCTCTTTGATTTGGGGCTGTGTTATGCATAAATGTACCAAACTGCATATTAATCTTTGATTTAAATTTGTGAATTTCAAATCTCTGAATCAGAATTCTAATAGATAGTCTAAACAATGCCCATTTACTAAATTCGTAGGTGTGAAATACAGGTCCATATTACCCAGTTTTTTAATACACAGAAGATCTGAATGCTTTTCCTATTTTCCATAGATACATGTCCAAATAAAAACTCTTAAATGGATATTAAATAAATGTTTATGTAGATTTTAGGTATATGAAGTCTAATGCCACTTTTCAAAAGACAAATAATGATCATGTAGAAACAATGATTTTTTATGACTAAGAAGTGTGAATTTTCTAGAAGCTGTCAGTCAGTAGTTTATTCTTATTTTTTTATTTAAAAATTTTTTTAAATGTTTATTTATTTCTGAGACAGAGGGAGACAGAGCATGAGTGAGGGAGGGGCAGAGAGAGAGGGAGACACAGAATCCAAAGCAGGTCCAGGCTCTGAGCTGTCAGCACAGAGCCTGATGTGGGGCTCGAACTCACAAACTGTAACATCATGACCTGAGCCGAAGTCCGTCTCTCAACCAACTGAGCCACCCAAGTGCCCCAGTAGTTTATTCTTATTGATTGGCATATTTCTTTCCACCTTTATGTAGAGACTCTTCATAGGTCAAATAATTTTACTGTTTGTTTCTTGGTACAGCTACCAGGCTTTCCGCATTAAATATAATACATTGAGGCACATTTCTTCCCAGAAGAAATAACTTCATCTTGCTCGTCTCTTATCAATACCTTGCTATTATTTTTTTGTGGATTATAACCCTTTCACATCCTAGCCATAGCTGCTAGTCTAGTCTGTGTTTCAGATGGAAACAATCACAAAGGAGGATTTCTTGTAAAGTTTAAACATACATTATTTTGTGAAAATTGTATATATTACATAACATAATTATATATTGTTTTTCCAGGGGGAAATGCTACCTTCCACAATGCTTGGTGGTGATTTTTCCTTATTTCTACCCACACACTATCATGGAAAGTGCTGTCTGGTCACATCTGAGACTCAGAGCTGGGATACACATGTTGGAACGAATCCTTGATTAGCAGGGTCCCATAGTGAGCTGTAGTCTGCTTGCCTGTGTCCCTGCTGAGAATTCTTGTGTAAAGGTTTGTCTTGACAGGCAGTCCTATAAAAACTGGATCTTATCTGCTATATTGCTTTGATATTTCAATCTAAATTGGATAGATTTTACACTTTGACACTTGGTATATTGTCTTTCCTTCGGATATACAGCTCATAGCTATATTAACATTTACTGAAAGTGCTAAAGCAATTCCCACATCAAAGTAATCCTGCTCCATAGTGTTCTTTCAGAGTAAACCCAAGGTGCCATGTTTCAGGACAGGTGAAACATAATTTCTATCCTTTAATTACTTAAAAATCTCTGTACACACTACTAGTAGCTGAAGAAACTGGATCTGCTATAACCAGGCCAAGTCGTTATGGCCAGGTGCTAATAAATGATTCTCTCTTTATCTGATTTGTAGTTCCCAAAGTTGAGTGTGATTAGAATCAGTTGGAGGTCTGCTAAAAACATGGATTACTGTCTCCATCTTCAGAGTTTCAAATCTGTAGTCTGGATGGGGCCTAAGATTTTGCATTTCTGACAAGTTCCCAGGTGATGCTGGTGCTTCCGGTCCAGGGATCACATTTTAAGAACTGGATTATAGAGTGTTTTCTAACCACAGTGCTTAAGGCTGTGAATGGGCCAGATCCCTTCTGGAGCCCATGCTGGAGAACCACAGAACTAATACACTGATTGGCAAGCTTATTCTGAATTGGAGCAGATGGTAAATATTATAGGGTTGTGGACTTGTGGGTTAGACAGTCTCTGTTGCAACAACTCAACTCTGCTGTTATAGTAGGAAGGCAGCCATAGACAATACAGAAACAATGGATGTGTTTTCTGGGCAGTAAAATTTTATTTACAAGAACAGACAATGGGCTGAATTTGGCCTGTGGACTGTATTTTGCCAATCCCTGATCTGATTCATCTATGAGTTACTTGTACCTTTCCTGGCTCACAAATTATCTGTATCCTGTACAGTAGCCAGCAACTGTGTGTCCAACTTTGAGCTGAGAGCTTTGGGGGAATATATATAAGAAGCATACTGTTCTTCAAAAGATTAGATCACTATAGTATAGTCTTCAAAAAATTTAAATTCCTAGGCTGGAAGAGATTTCATGATATGAGTGAATCTTGGGGAATGAGTAGAAACTAGGCAAAAGAGAGCAAAATAAATGTCTTAGAAAGGAAGGCCAGCAAGAGAAAATGCATGGAGGGAACACTGTATTCTTCCAAAGGGCAGCAAGGAGATTTGTGATATGGAAAGGATTGAAAATATTAAGAGCCACAGATGCCATTTAACTAGCATTTATTAAATGTTATTAAATGCATAACTAACATTATGCGTTTATTATGCATACTCTCTATATTGGCACAGTGATAGGTCTCTGGGGCATAGCTAACCAAGGCAAAGCCCTTGCCTTCAAGAATCTCAGGTGTATCAAGATAGTACAGAATTCCAAAGCCATATACAGGTATCACAAATGAGATATTCTAAAATTCTTAGCTCATAGTGGGCTTTTCAAAGGGCATTAAACTGAAAATGAAATTTATATGGTTGACAACAGGGAATTTTTGTTAGTTCTTGATCAGTAGAGTGGCTTGAAGAAAACTTTAGGAAAAGTCATCCTCCATAAGCTAGTAAAATGGTAACCTTATAAAAGAACGATTGTTAGTAATAAACTCACAGAAAATTTGCTAAGTTGTATAATAGTTGTATTGGGTTGTTGTTTTGCTTGGTTTTGGTTTTTTGTTTTGTTTTTATATACTTATGAAGATCCAAAATTAGTATGTTATGTTTGTATCAAGACATTATAAGAACTCAGGACAAATTCTAGGGAGTGGTACCATTTTGTCTTTGTGATACAGGTATATACCATTTAATAGTCTGTATAAAGAAAAAACCTCCATAGACAAGTGGAGCTTTTTATTTCTGAGATTTTATTCCTAAAACATTGGATATAGGGTCTCAGTGCAGTCTATTATCAAATTAAACATCTAGTGGAGCTGATGGTATGTGTTGGTGTGAGTGTTTGAATAAGATGATCTCTAAGCTTCCTTCTAATTTCAGTGTTCTGACTTTAGATGATATTTGAAAGATCCACAAGGAAAAAATTCAGGCAAGTTTCCCTAAGAACCTGAGAAAATCACATCTTGAATAATGCATTTCAAAACATGAAACTAGAGTTTATTTCACTTAGTAAATAAAATCCTGAATTCGTGGTTTAAAAAAACAAGGGTTGATCAAAGGCATTATTTTGGACAAGATGAAATATGACTTTTCAGTATCTAAACTATTTTACACAGTTTGATTTTTAATCAAATGCAGAGATACAGATGACAGCATGCCATTTTTAGCTAGTTAGATACCAAGAGAAAGGTGAAGGGTAAATTCTCAGGCCTGTGACTTGTAGCTGGACAACTTAGGTCTCCATGAGCATGCCAATATCATTTTTATAATGGCTCCTTCATTTTCAGTGTTGAGGGAGAGCAGAAACCTACATTTGTACTAAGACAGTAATCAATTTCTTGCCCAAGCTTGGATAGAATATTGAGGTATTTTTAAATAAAAATTGAGAATTTAGTAGTTATCTTCAATCCTCCCCATTTCACATCACAGTTATTCCCCACAAATGAGATATTCTAAAATGTCCTGTCTCTATGTGTGTTTGTGTATGTGTGGATATGAATCTATACTGATGATATAATGTCACTAATCTTGAGCCAAGAACTTTATTTGAAAATAAGTGGGTCCACAAAGCTTCTCATTGCTGTATTGACCAAGTTAGGTTACTGTTATCAAGAAGCTTGAAATTGGTGAGAAAAGAAAAAGAAGGGTTGGATGAGACTTCAAAATTGGATAAATCTGCAGGAACTACCTGAATCAATTTTTCCTGAAAGCAGAAAAAATTTAAGAGAAAAATCCAGAAATTTTATTTCACTCTGTATTTTGGTAGTTGAGTACTTTATGACACATTATTTACTATTACTTAAAGTTTAAGGGAGATATATGATTTTGAAATGTGGGAGAAAAAATTAGGAAAGCAAAGAGAAAGTAAACACAAGGAGTCACAAGTTTGTGCAATACTGCAAGTTGACTTTGATTGAAGAAAATGAATAATTTGTGGGGAATTTTAAAAGGAGGATAAAACACTGTACAGTTTTCAGATATTGCAAAGCTAAGGTCAAAATATAAAAATAGGAGAAGTAAAAATAAGTAGCTCTATAATTATGGCATTATTTTGTTAATGTCTTTTTAATTTATTTTTGAAAGAGAGACAAAGAGACAGCGTGAGCGGGGAAGGGACAGAGAGAGGGAGACACAGAATCTGAAGCAGGCTCCAGACTCTGAGCTGTCAGCACAGAGCCTGACGGGGGCTTGAATTTGTGAACTATGAAATCATGACCAGAGCCAAAGCCTGCATGCTTAACTGACTGAGCTACGCAGGCACCCCGAAATTATGGCCTTATTCATATCACAGCCCATAAATATGAAATGTAGATAACTAATTTTAGTATTAGGGGATCTAAAATAATAACGAAAGTCTGTCAATCTCCTGAAATGCTTTATATCCATTATTGAGCATCTAATATGTGTTAGGCAATGTGTTAGGCACATTGCATACAATGTCTCTACTCCTCGCAATAGATCTTCAAATTAACTATTTTCACCCTAATTTTAAAGTGAAGAAATTAATAGTTACAGAAATTACCCATAGTTACACAGGTATTTACTGGAAGAGCCAGGCTTTTAGTCTTAGCTATGCTCTTTCTACTACACTTTTTTTCCTTTGTTTAACCCTTTCTCCCCAAACAGATAATATCACCTGGTGTCCAGTTATTTGTTTTCCACTTTATCTTTTATTAGGTTTCTTAGTACATGGCACAAGGTAAGTGTGCCAGTTAGGCTAGCTAAATTAAGGCACATAAAACATAAAAATGAGAGCAAGAGAGAAAAGTATTTGTCTGATTGTGTATACATTTGTCCTTGAAATGTTGTTCTTAAAAAAAAATGTGTAATTATACATTTTTGCAAAAAGAGTAAATAATTTCAGGCTGCTTACAGTAAAAAGAACTGGTAAAGTAACTTTAAAAAGGATTAACTAAAGAATGAAATTCAGGAGCCAACTGATAAATTATCTAATACAGCTCCCAATTTAAACTGATCACCTCTGTTTTTTGATTTATGAACAGGAAATGAGCTTTGACTGTTAGGCACCTGGATGAAGAGCCCTGGGTTCAGCTTGTCAGAGTCCTGTAGCCTACAAAGACCCTCTGCTTGCACTAGAATCATTCGATTGAAGTAAGACCTAATTACTTTAATTAGAATGTAAGACTTTTACTCTTGAGTCAATTTGTAATAAGGTGACTTGGCATACCTCTATTATGTGCCAAAAACTGCTTATTTGGGGGGAAAGAATGAGAGCATTATTCTGTGGCAAATTCTTATGCATTCCAATTCCTATTCATCTTTTATTTCATGGACTTGAATACATTTCTTTAGATAGCATTATCTAAGTATTTTAATTCCAGGGATCTGTGGGTGGCTCAGTATGTTAAGTGTCCAACTTCAGCTCAGGTCATGATCTTGCACTCCCTGAGTCTGAGCCCCGTGTCAGGCTCTTACTGACAGCTCAGGATGTGAAACCTGCTTCAGATTCTGTGTCTCCCTCTCTGCCCCTCCCTCATTTACAATCTATCTCTCTCTCTCAAAAAAAAAAACATTAAAAAATTGTTTTAAATATTTTAATTCTGTTGTGGCTGTTGATATTGGTATAATTTTCTTACATTTGTAGTATCAAATCATTTTTATACAACTGTAAATTTTATTATAAGTAGTCAAATTAGTCTCTTTTTCAAGTTTTATTTATTTTTCTTTTTTTTAGTTTAGGTTGGCCCACTGATTTTATTGAAAAATGACAACAATACAGTTTGTGCCATGATTCAGCATGACTTTGCATTGCTTATTTATTTCAAGTTTGTACAGGTTAACTTTTTGGAACGTCTGTCTGTATACGGTCACATATAGACTGTAAACTTCAATTTAGGTACTAGAGGGTTTTTTTTTTTAATTTTTAAAAAATATTTATTTTTTGAGAGTGAGAGAGCGCGAGTTGGGGAAGGGCAGAGAGAAAGGGAGACCATCTGAAGCAGGCTCCACACTGTCAGTTCAGAGCCAATGTGGGGCTTGAACTCACAAATCAGGAAGTCAGGACACCATGACCTGACTTGAAATCAAGAGTTGGATGCTTAACATACTGAGCCACTTAGGTGTCCTAGACATTAGAATTTTAATATATATCTAAAGAGAGTGTATTGCTCTTGAAACATTCTGACTTTGAAAGGATGATGCCAGTGTTTTGATTGAAGTATGTTTTTCTGTAAGGCACTAGCAGCAGTTAATGTTCAAATGTTGGTTTAGGCTTACTACGCATGAAACTTTATAAGGCATCCATGATAAAAAGACCCAAAAGGCAGCACAGAACCAAGAGCTAGGAAATCTGAGCAGACCCAGCATGTCTACCAACATACTTTAGGAACGTGGACAAATCATTTAACCTTCTGAGTATTCCCTTAGTTCTGAATTTGAAGGGGTCAGAATAAATCAGAGAAAAGTGACAAATTTATGTGCCTTGAGTTCCAGCATGTAATACAAATGGATGAAGTATCTGGGTGTGAGACAGTAGAGAATGTCAAGACTGTTGGAAGGAGGCTGTGGTCTCATAAAGCCATTCAGATTCAAACACTTTAAAGCTGGAGAAAGAAGTAAATTGTGTGGTGTGGGGGAGGGGGAAGCAAGAGGAGGATTAAATTTGGCCATTGGATTGAATCAATTCTAGGTCATTTCCATTTCAATACATGGTTGTAAAATTTTGTTACTATGTAAAGCAGTTATGGTTTGCCTAGCATCTGTTGAGCTCTGTATGTGTTCCTTTTTAAGTAATTGAAGATAAGTAAAATAAAATTTTTAGTTTGAATTTCCCCTTTAATTGTACATTAGAATTAGGAACAAAAGTGATTTGACCATAAAATACTTAAATGAAACATCAGTTTATTATTCTGAGGGTTTATTATTATTGTTATTAATTGACCTGGAATGAGAACTTTGAATCTAGTACTATAATCTGAGAATAAAATCTAGCCTGTGAGTTACTGGTTAGAAACTTCTCTCTTAATGGGTATAACTTATTAAAAAAATCATGTGAATATCTAAAGGAGAGTCATAGAACCTTTTGGAGACTAGTTTTGTGATTCTTTTTTTTTTAGTTTTTTGGTTCTTTAAGTAGTGTTTAGAAGTTGTATTTTCTTTTGATTCATTTGAAATGCTATTTTATATGACAAAATTAAAGTTGTAGTTTAATTATATTTTCTAATATAATATTCTAGCTCCCTCAGTTTTTGCTCTTTTTGCATTTTCCTTTTTATAGCAATGGCATTTATTTATTTCTTTTTACCACCTTTACTGTACATTTCATCAGATGCTAATGGCAATTAGGCAGCGAGCCTAGTGGAAGATGGGAAGTGGGCCAAGTCAATATACTCTGGGGGTCTTATCTATTCTCTTTGGCTTAATTTAAATCAGAATTTATGTCTATAAGAAAATTGAACCCATGACTGTAGGGAGCCACATGTGTTATCTCAGTGACAAAGGGAGAATTAGAAGAAACTAGAATTTTTATGCCCTTGATTGGGCCCTTCTAATAGCTGCTTCTTTCTATATTATTTATATAGCTTTTTATTCAGGATCATATGCATTTATAGTCCTATTCAGGTTACTTCAGGTATGATTAGTTTTGAGAATGGGTGCATTGTGTGAGGTATAAGCATACCTCAGATAATTTTTCGAAGTGTTAGTACACACTATTATTTTCTAAGATACGTATCCTGAAATAATGTTTTAAAATTTTTTGCATTAGATGTTATAGTCCAGCCATGTTGTAATGACTTTAAATATTCACTGTTCATTTCTTTGATAGCCAAGTCAAACCTGAAGTACTTAGATGTCAATACCCAAACTGATTAGAACTGGTTAGATCTGTTCCTTGACTGACCTACATCTGACATTAACAAAAAATACAAGGTCTTTTTTTTCCCCCCAAACATTCACAATGTTCTCTGAACTCTACACATATTGTGGAAAATAAGAATAAACATACAACTGGAAATATTAGCAGATATAGTTTAAGGAAAGCTAAATAGGGAGGCTTTCTAATGATGCTATCTCACATCCTATTAATCTTGTTTACTATAGAAGCATTTAAAATTCACCAGTGTGATTAAGTATTTTCTTTATTCTCTTCAATGAATACAGTCATATATGTTTATGAATAAATTCATGAGTGTTTATCTTCAATGTTTTAGTTATGCATTGAGTATATGGACAAAATAGATGTTTAGACCATAAACTCACTTATTCCTTTATTATCTTTCTAGGCTTAGAGAATTAATGACAAGAATGTCTGATCTATTGCTTAGATCATTGATTCCCAACATAAACACAAAGTAATGCAGAACCTAGATTGAGGTAGTTAATTGCCACCCTTCTTGTATGTATACCTTATCAGTAATTCTGAAGCTGAGAACCCTCAGATTTTAATTCCTTTCATGTGACAAAAGATGCTCTGATATGCACTTAACATAAGTTCACCTTTAGCATTTGGCATTTGTTGTGTGCAAGGCTTTCAAATGGAGTGTTTACTTAAAATTAAAGTGCCATTGTTTTTAATAACCCGCAAAAAAATGGGTCTAAAGTATTTTTTTAAAGACATGACAGTGGATTTAAGAGTACACTAGCTCCTGTGTGAATATTGCAGTTGTTTGAAAAATTTTGTAAAACATTCTTATTATCAAAATCTAATTTAAGGTTTAATGATGCAGTAAAGTTCAGATGTTCACAAAGAAACCAGAATAATAACAGTAAAAATTTAGCCATAGCTTAGTACAATCTAACCAAAATTTTCTGGTCAATTAGATTTGATTGTGTTAAAGAGTGACAAACTGCAAAAGTAATTAGAAATCATGCATTCATGAGTGGCTGGATGCTGCAGCCTGTTAAAGGCATTTTATGCTCCTTGAGGTTTGCGCCCCCTACCTGGGTGTCTATAAACCAAAGTACATGCAATTATCACACTCTTGATTTTTCTTGAGAAGGTTCTCACTAAACTGCTTAATAAATGTGATTTGTTCCAGAATTTAATCTGTATTTTACTTTTCTAAAGAGGCAGCCTTTGCTTACGGTACAATAATAATAATAATAATAATAATACAAAAAGAAAAAAAAAGAGGACAGTTAAATGATCTAACAGCAGCATATCAATGCAAAAATAAAACCTATAAATAGCCTTATAACACTCAGGATCTGGGCATTTCTAACCCAGTAGATATATAGTAGGATCTTACTGATACTCTAAGTCCTATACAAGAGAGAGATAAGGAAAAACACTGATGGCAAGTACCTAGAGGTTCTTGTCATGAGCTGTCTTTAAGAACTCTTACACCCACAATGTGATTTCATCTAAAGAATGGTTTTCTGGTTAATCTCAGTATTAGATTAGCCTTGTTAAGAAAAGATTGGTAGTCTCTTTCTTTCAAAGTACATTTTAATAAAAGCATTAAAATATTTTTGTTTGAGCTACATCCTATACTTAACTAATGTATAATTCCTAAGAAAACATTTTAAGTATTATTAATATTTAAATTATTGTACTGTTTCTGGTAGAAATAATTTTGTGTATTAGACTTTACCCTTAAGCTGAAATTATATTACTTATATTTTCTTTATGGATGTTTTATTTCTCTCAGTAGACTAACTTGAAATAGTTTCCTTTCTAAAGAAATAAAAAAAATTAACAATATTTATGTAGGGAATAAGACATCAGCCATTAAGAGCTAAGTGATATTTTAAGGGAGAAGACCCCCAACTCATTAACTTTTTATTTTTGTATAGATAAATCAATTGTTAGATTTTTTTTGCCTAATCTTATAAATCTTTTGAAGCTTTTTGCTATAGTTTTTGATGTAAATTTCAAAGATATCAATGTTTAACTCTATTAATCAGGTTGGTGGCAATTCATTTAGTACTTGATGCTGAAAATTATCTTTATACAAGTGGCTCCAGTTTCTTAAATAACTGAAAGAAATCTGTAACATTTCCTTGCAAACTTGACATATGGCCTCTTGTTAACTTACTTGGTATGGATTTCATACTTGTGTATATATGAAGTACTTTCTTGTCCTTGAAACATCTTTTTATATTTACGTTTCCAAGTAAAATAATTCTAACATTGATTTTCTTTTTTCAAGCCGAATGTTCACCTTTTAAATAAAAGGTTGTTTGTAACCTGCAAAACACATTCTCTTACTTATATATAAAATATTTACATATAAAATATGTAACAGGTTAATATTTAGAAAAGTACTCGCTAAAATTTTTCAAGGACAATTTCATAGAAATATTTCTGTTGAGCCTATGTTATATGTCAGGCACTGTTTGGGATACTAGAGGAACAGAGTTAATTATGCCTTTGTATTTTCCCTCAGGATATTCATAGTTTATCAAGGATACAAATAATTACGTTGTAGTGTGCTAAGGTAATGTGGGAATGTAAAAAGTAGCACAAAAGTAGAATTATTGTTTTTGTTTTGTTTTTTGTGGTTCTTGTTTTTTTTTTTTTTTGTTTTGTTTTTTTAACTCCTAAATACTTCTAGCCCATGTCAATATTTTTGGCTTCAGGTCAAATACCAGGGTGATCAAGATTTTAGAGAGTCAACCTGAAACACAGTCATACCAAACTAATCCAAAACAACCATTATAAAATAACATGTAAGAATTATATGCATGTGTGTTAGTACTTTAACATTAAAATATGGAAAATATGTATTTATTTGAAGTTATATGTTATTTCTTATTTACTTTTCTGTTATGAAATTGCTATTTAAGCAGAACAGAGGTAGAATAGTTAAAAGTGGCAATTAGTAATTAACAAGACTAATTTAACAAATAATATGTATGAAATATACCAATATTTTTATCTCGTTCTGTCCTCTAATACAACAATTTATTTGAACTATTTTTTTCGGTTTTTGTTGGATATTTAAATTTTATTGACTATATTGTGAATTTAAGATACATTTGAAACTATAAATGGAGAATTTAAATTTAAAAGAACTAAGTAAACAGGTGTTACCTATATTTAATGCAAAGTAACAGTACATTTCTTTCTGTCTCATGATGCAATAGAGTATTTTTATTCTTTGTTTCCCTTTCCAGTGAAACTCCTCTGAACTGCCTTCATCCTTTAGGTCATCCTTCTGTTAAGTAACACTAAAATTGAATATAGTTACGTGTAACATTTACTTTAATTTGAAGCTCTGCCCTCATCAAGGCCTCATTACATTAATTCCTTGTATCAGCTCAATGTGATAACAACAAGCTAAATATCTTCTCAAAAAAAGAAAAAAAAAGAAAGAAAAGAAAAAGATTACTTAGGATTTTACTTATTTGAAACAGCAGATATTTACCTGCAGGCCTGTGTCTACAGGCCTGTTTTGGCAGACAAGCTATGTCAACCAGGACTTTTGCTTGTATACATTTACCATATAGCTTAACCCTGTCAAAAATATTCATCATTTTTGAAAACTTCAGAGCACCTTGTATGATATCATAAGTTAAACCTGTGTTTCTCAGGGAAAATTGTCTCAAAGTACGTAGATAATATGAACATATAAAATCAAAATTGGATTTCAAATAAATTACGCTTTTAGAAAAGAAATAGTCTTCTTTAAATTGGTACTGTTTTCTGCTGATTTTGCTGTTGTCTATAGTAGTTTATGAGTTTTTGTTTCAACCTAAACATGAACAACTCAGGTGCAGTCAGCTCATTTTTTTCTAGATTCCTTTTGACCAGAGCGCATCAGATTTAGAGAAACCACCCATAAATGTATTTTATTTTGATCCTTTTCTTCTTATCATCAGTGTATTTCCAAATTAGAGAAGAACATTATCCTTGTCTTATACTTTCAAAACGAATTTATGACAGTCCAAGGTTTTAATACCTTTTGTATAGCCAGAAATAATGATAGCCGTCTTGTAGGCTTATGTCTAAGGAGAATATGTTGTTATTTCTATAGAGTCCAAAATCTCATTAAGTACTTCTGCACTTTGACATAACTGAAAAATGATCAGAAGCTTTCATTATGAAATCCTCAATTTCACAGTTGGGCAAAACACCACTCTTTGCTCAGTGTTGCATATAAGGTGTGGAGGGCACTTAGCAGGTAATATCTTTGCATTTTCATAAGCTGATTGGGATTTGTCAAAATTCACATTCATGTAGTCTGCCAAATATGTAGATAGAGGAGTGTGGTAGAATAATGGCCCCACAAGATATTCAGCTCATAATTCCTAGAATTTGTGAATTTATGTTATATGACAGGATGGGGATTAAGATAGCAGATGGAATTAAGGTTGCTAATTACCTGACTTGAAGATAGGAAGAATAGCCATGATTATCCAGGTGGCCCCAGTATAATCACAAAGGTCTTTTAATGTGGAAGAGGGAGGGAGAAGAGTCCTTGTCAGAATGATGAGGTCTATGAGACTTAATGAGACATCGGTTGTTCTGAAGATTTGAAAGGGCACCGGGCAAGGAATGGAGGTGGCCTCTGGAAGGAGGAAAAGTCAAGAAAATAGATTCTCCCCTAGAGTCTCCACAGAAGAACTCAGGTATGCTAGTGCTTTGATTTTTCATCCTAATGCCTTGATTAACCCAGTAATACTCATTTCAAAATCCTGACCTCCAGAAATGTAACATAATACTTTTGTGTTGTTTTATGCCTTTGGGTCTGTGTTATTTGTTGGAGGGCAATAGCACGTTAATATAATGGGTAATGTCTAGTTCTTATTTGGGTAAGATACCAGCATTCCTTGTTTTATGTTTTCTGTAGCTTCGTAATATCTTCATAAAAACCTAGAAGATTTGAAACTCCATTTTTCAAAACAAAGCACCTAAGAACTAGAAGTAACATTTTGTTGTTCTGATTCAGTGTATCATTGGATATACTGAGAAAAGTGTGTTTGTTAATAAGGTCCGATTAAATCAGGTTTATACTATGATAGGCCAACACATCTATTATCGAAATGATCCTTTTGTTTGTGTGCATGGTTGTAATCTCTGAATCAGGAAATGTAACTTTATTTACTTTTATAAAATAATCAAGTGGATGGTAGGATGTGCATTTATTCTTGTGGTGTGTCTGCAGACTAATACAGTGGCTATTTTGACTGAACATGATGTAGTTTGGGGAGATGAAAAAAACAAAACAAAACAAAACATATGACTGATCTATAAATACTTTCCTGTTTCATCTAGGACTTGTGAAATTTAGACTCCTTGTGTCCTTTTGCATCCCCTTTTCCATCATGCCTAAACCCAATTTCCTTTGTGCATATTGTATAGGAATGCTCTATCTTGGTTAAGTACCTCCCTAATACAATTGCGTGTGTCTTTCTTTCTGTCATTAAAATAATACAGTTGTCTGGGTTATACTGACATTTGTATTGTAATCATTCTCATTTCATTATCTGAACTCTTAGAAAACCTGGTCAAAGTATTCACAATGTTAAAATTAAACTAGCATTTACCTCAATGCAAAGCACACAATTAATCCGCAAGCAAGTGAAAGATGATTGTTAATGCTCATGATTACAATGCATTTAGGTTGCACATATAAGTCACATCACTCAGTGCTGCAACGATAGATGTTTCATTTTATGAACTGCAAATCACAGTTGCCAACCAGTAGTTGAGGGAAAAACAGTAACTACTCGAAGTGGATCATCTATGTCATATCCATTTAAAACTAATAGAGTGTTACTTTTTGCTTCCGTTTTTTGAGCTGCCATATGGATTTTCTGTGTTTCCTCTAACCTTCTGTTCCCATTCCTAAAAACCGGGATATTTTTCATTCTGAAGAGGGTTTTCCTAGGACATGGGAATTTCAGTGCTCAAACCTGAGTAGTGCCAGGCAAACCTGAATCAGTGGCCATCCTAAAACCAGTGGATGGCTTGAAGATATAATGGGTACTCAACATACCGAAAACATAGTTTCCTTTCCCATACATGTGCTTACAATATATTTTCTGTCTTGGTATATTACACTAAACTGATCAAACCACAAACATAGGAAACATATCTCTTTCTCTTAATGCTTTTTCCAGTATTTCAGTATGCCCTATGACATATTTTAATTTCTTTTTTCTTTTTTAAGTTTATTTATTTTCAGAGAGATAGAGCATGAGCAGGAGAGGAGTAGAGAGAGACACAGAGGTAGAGAAAGAATCCCAAGCAGGATCCATGCTCAACATGTAGCTGGACATGGGACTCAATCTCATGACCACAAAATCAGGACTTGAACCACTACCAAGTCAGATGCATAACTATCAGTCAGATGACTGAGCCACCCAGGTGCCCCATTTTATTTTTTGAATATGGAATTCCTTCTCATGGTTCCAAAAATTTTAGATAGGAGAAGATGAATACAGAAAAGTCCTCCTTTCCACCTTGTTCCCCATCTTTCTAGTTTCCATCCAGTCTAAAGTAGTTATCATTGTTATTAGTTTCACATTCATCTTTATGAATTACATGCAAATAAAGATACTGGTTTTGTTCTGTGTTGTGTTGTTTTTTGTTTTACTTGGCAATAATTACTGTGATTTGAAAATAAGAAGAATGGGTACCATATAGTATACAGTCAGAGGTTCTTAGCAATTCTGAAATTCCTCTAGGTAAATATTGCCAGCTCACTACCCAGAGGATAAAAAAATATCTTGAATTAGGTCCTGGTTTTGCTCTTTAGGTATGGCTCCCTAGTGTCTGTGTCCCATAGATTTTGGCCTTACCCTCTAGAGGGATCTTCCATTTCTATCTCCCTCCTTTTATATAAAGAAAGAATTGGAAAGTATCCACTTATTGGTGGTTGAGTAGTGTTTTATGCCTGTTTCGTCCCAACAGAACATTGGAAGCTTGGAGATATTTTATGTGTCTTATCTAGTTACAGTCTTTTTGCGAATACAATTCTTTCAATACCTTTTATCCCCACAGTGTGTTTGATTTGTCAGCTGTATGTGACAAAAGTCATTTGACTGTCTTGGGTATTCTATGCATACAATTATATTTTTAGATATCTGTAGTTAGTAACAGTTTTACCTCTTCCTTTCCAAAAAATACATTTATAACTTCTTTTTCTTAATTTTTTGGTTAGTATTTTCAGTACAATGTTAAGTAATATTGGTGATGGGGGCTTTTGTCTTGTTTCTGATTTTGTTGGTAATGCTTCTGGTGTGGCTCCATTAAGCATGATAGTGGGTTTTGGACTAAGCTGGATTTATTTTATCATGTGAAGGAAATTGCTATTTAAATCTATTTTATTGAGTTAAATTTTTTTTAACGTTCATTCATTTTTGAGAGACAGAAACAGAGCATGAGTGGGGGCGAGGAGTGGGCAGACAGAGGGAGACACAGACTCTGAAGCAGGCTCTGATCTGTCAACACAGAGCCTGACCTGGGGCTCAAACTCATGGGCCACGAGATCATGACCTGAGCCGAAGTCGGACACTTAACTGACTGAGCTGCCCTGGTGCCCCTATTTTATTAAGAATTTTAATCAAAACTGGTTACTGAGGGGCACTTGGGTGGCTCAGTCAGTTAAACATCTGACTTCTACTCAGGTCATGATCTTGCGGTTCATGAGTTCAAGCCCTGTGTGGGGCTCTGTGCTGACAGCTCAGAGCCTGGAGCCTGCTTCAGATTCTGTTTCCCTCTCTCTCTGCCCCTCCCCTGCTCATGCTCTGTCTCTCTCCATCTCAAATAAACATAGAAAAAATTTAAAAAATAGTTATTGAATTTTGACAAGTGGTTTTTCAGCATTAACAAAGATGATAAAATATGTTTCTGGGCTCTATTAATATTATTACACAATTAAATTAAAAGATTTCCTAATATCGAAAATTCTTAGATTCTTGGAGTAAATCTCACATAGTCATGATGTATGATTCTTTTTGTGTATACTTGGATTATATTTGCTAGTATCAAGTTTTTGCTTTGATATTCATAAATGATACTGATTTAAGGGCATATGTGTGTATGCAATCATTGTTGGGCCAGGGGGATTTCTTCTTTAATTTACACTATCTAAGAAATTTAGAGGCATTAAAATTGTTTGATCTTAAAAAACAAAAAGGATTTCCCCATGAAATCCTCTGGGACCGATGTTTTTACATTTATCTCTTTACAAATTGCTCTATTTCTTCCATGTAGGTCAGTCTTTAGATTTTTCCATCTCTTCTGAAGTCAGTTTTAGAAAGTTAGATTTTCCTAGAAAATTATCCATTTTATTAGGAGTTTCAGATTTATTTCTCTTATGTTTAGCCACATACTCTATTCTTTGAAATTTATTTTGACTATGTTTTTTTTCTTTTATCACTTTTCATTTTTGTGGATTTCTACTCTGTTTTTATAGAAATAGGCTCATTAGTAATTTTGTTCTTTCAAATAATCAGCTATTGAATTTAATAATTATATTTTCAGTTTTATTACCTGTTTTTTTGTTTATTAATTTGTTCTGTTTTGCTTCATTGTAATTTCCCATTCCTTATCTAATTCTTGTAATAGATTCTTGATGTATTTTAATTGTTCTTTTTTTATGGATAAAATACTCAAGAATAATAATTCTTCTCTGAGCAATGTATTTAACTTTTAGAACTACATTTTGCAGGAGGAGTGGCAGTTACATAGTCTATGCCCTGTCCCCCCAAATGTAGTTATATAGAGAGGTGTAAAACAGTATGACATGTTTTCCTGGAGCAAAACATTTGAATGGGATACTAATCAAAGTTTAAACTTAGCCAGATTACTGAAAGCCTCTTTACAGATTTAACAGTATATATTCTGATAGTAACTTCTTCCATGCATGTAAGATTTGTGATGGGTAATTAACATTTATGTGTATATTTGTGTTTTGTATATGTATGCATCTCTAATAATTTGCTAACAAATTTACTTTCTTATTGGTCCCATTTTCCTTTTAGTAGTTTATTCTAAATTAGTGAGGAGGGTTAAATGACCATGTTGAGTTTTGAATTTCCTTCTCTTTTATGATCTTAAAATTCATTTTCAAATGTTATATTGATAGTTTCAATTTTTTTATTTATGGGGGAAAGGCAAATATTGCTTCCTAAGATCACACTTTCTATAATAAGTAGGAGTACTCTGAGGAAGTGAATAGTTACATAACCTCTCACATTAGGGACACAAAGAAGGAATGGATGACAGGATTGAAAGGTGTGTGTGTGTGTGTGTGTGTGTGTGTGAGAGAGAGAGAGAGAGAGAGAGAGAGAGAGAGAGAGAGAAAGGCAGAGAGAGAGAGGGACAGAGAGAGATGGAGAGAGACAGAGAGAGACAGAGGAGGCTTAAAGTTGTTTATACATCTGCTCTTCTAGCTATTGGTCATACTGTGTTCCAAAAAAAAGTGACTGCTATGGATTGAATTGTGTACCACAAAATTCATAAGTTGAAGCCTTAGTTTCCAATGTGATGGTATTTAGAGATAGGGCCTTTGGAAGATAATTAGATTTAGATGAGACCATGATGGTGGGACTCTCATGATGTGTTACTGCCCTTATAAGAAGAGACACCAGAGAGCTTGCTTCTTTTCCACCCATGTACCAGGTACAAAGGGAAGTCCATGTGAGGACACAACAAGAATGTGGTGTCTGCAGCCCAAGGTGAGAGTCCTAACCGGACACAGACCTTGTTGGTACCTTGATCTTACATTTCCAGTCTCCAGAACTATGAGGCATCTCTTCTTGTTGTTGAACTCACCTAGTCTATAGTATTTTGTTATGCCAGCCTGAGTTGACTAAAACAGTGACATTTCACTTAACTTATGGAAGCCTCTGCTAATCATTATGTCTTTTTCAAAGTAGTAAAAAAGATAATGGTTTTTAAGATGGTAGTGATTATAATGGGAGATAGGAAATATTTGCAAAATTATTTTTTGTGTGATACATATGTTTTTAAATGCATATCAAGGTAACATACAGACATATAGTAAACTTGTGAGTTTATAAAGTGTAATGAAAATATGTTGTTTCTAATTCAGAAATTATTACTTGATATGCTTAAGTAAATCCTTTAATATGCATGATTCCTACGTGAATGAAGATTGCCAAAGTATGAAATGAGAATACATTAGCAAAATTACACAGTTTTTGTTTTGTTTTGTTTTTTTTAGGATTAGAAATTTTGATTTGCTTGCTTAACATTAAGATGTGCTTCCAAGTAGGTTGGGTTAGAATGTGAATATCATTAAAAGAACTTGCTTTGGGATTAACACTTATAACTGTCGTTTTTAATCTTTTTTTTTCCATTCTTGTCGCGCTCAAGAGATAGGATGCTCTCATTAATAATGGCAGCTGAGGATGCTTTTTATGCTTCATATCAGTTTATATCACTTAGTCCTCACTACCGTTTTTTGTGAGAGGTTTTATCATCTTCATATGAAATAAGGAAACAATATATAAGGGCAAAGGTATTTTCCTAATTTATATAACTTGAGAGTTGAGGTTTCAATTATTTCATACCTTGAACCATTGACTCATTATTTTGTTTTAGTATATGGTTAATGAGCTCTTACCTTAGGTTAGAAATCTGGTCAAATTAAGATCCAACAAAGTTGTTTTTCTCCCAGTGATAATGTTGACACATTTTTGTGAAATACCAAATATGTTCTTTAATAAAAGACTTGGAGCTGCTTCTGTTCTGCTTGTGTCCTAAACATGCGGAATGTCTGCCTCTGAATATTCCAGTTCTGTAAATTGCTGAAGAATTTAAGAGGGTAAGGCACATAGTAGATTCTTAAGAGAAAATGGACATATTTCCTATTCCCAATGACTACTGGAAATTATTTCCCTACAGTAATTACTTTATAAAACCACAAATTGAGGGGTGGCTGGGTGGCTCAGTCGGTGAAGCCTCCGACTTCAGCTCAGGTCATGATCTCACATTCCGTGAGTTCGAGTCTTGCATCGGGCTCTGTGCTGACAGCTCAGAGCCTGGAGCCTGCTTCGGATTCTGTGTCTCCCTCTCTCTCTGCTCCTCTCCTGCTCATGCTCTGTCTCTCTCTGTCTCAAAAATAAATAAAAACATAAAACAAATTTAAAACCAGAAATTGAATAGTTCATCCTTGACTTCAAGAATCTTTACAGAATTTCATCAGATTTAAGACATTTACCTAATATACAATAGCTATAATTTGTAATCAAAATGTTTGCTTCTCCACAGTTCTTTTGATGTCTATGATTCCACCTGCTAATATCTTCTCGAGTATAAATCTGCATGTCCAGCTCTCTGCTGTTGCAGTTTCTAAGGAGTAACTTTGTTCATTGTTTCTTTATGTAGGCAGAGGTTTTAAGCTTGCAGCCTGCTGTGTTTATTGATCTATTTCTTAATAATTCGATATCAGGCAATCACACAATTCACAAATTGTCTGGGAGGGGAAAAGCGCATTAGCCATGCATTTAGAGGCCCTCCTAAGAATTTTAGCCTTGTCTGTTATGTAGAATGATTGGAAAGCACCACAGTGAGACTTTTAAACAAATCAGAGTTACAGCTTTTTTGTTCTAAAATATAAATGTTTCTTTAAGGATTCATTTTGGTATTTGCCTAAGGTTGTTTTCCTCTTCAGTTTGAATAGGGTATGAAATTTTCTAAGTCCAAATTAGGTGATTAGCCAAGCCGTATTCAGTAATGTTCAGTCTTTGCTCTCAAATGTGCTTTTTCCATTTCGTGGCTCTGCTGTGTCTGGACTTCTATATATTCCGGGCCAGGCAATGTTCAGCTATTCTGATGTCACCTCTGCTCCATCTACTGGAATAATGATTTTTACTATGTATACTCTTTAGCAAAATCACTCTTTTTATAATGACTTTTTAAGAAAGTTTGTCAAAAGCATGGTGCCTAAGAGCATTAAAGTTACTTAGTTAAATTGAGAAACCTCAGAGCAGAATTAAGATGAAACTATTAAATTAATCCTATTCCTTTATGCTCAAATACATGCAGCTGGCACTGTATTCTGTCATGAAAAGATAGAGCACTTCTTTGCAATGAAGGAGAAACTGGCGTATGAGGGCAGAGGAGTAGGTGAATTTTGAAATAAAGTTGGTACTGCAATGTCCGATTTGCTCTGATTCCTGATCTCACAGCCACAGTGTGCTATTTGTACTCAGACATGCCCAGACCTCTCATGTCTCCCTGCCTGTGTCCATGTTAGAGCCCCCTTCTCAATCCTACTTACATGGAAAGCTTCAATCTCCTTTTTTCAAGATTCCTGACAGTTCCTTTTGTTTCCTGACACCTCAGGCTTCAAGAAAGACCCTCTCATCTCTGTCTCCCTATACTAACTCCAGTGCATTTCTCTTTTAGCATTTTTTCACAAAATTATTGTCTCTGTACATATGTTTTTTTTCATAAACACTAAAGTCTTTGAAGGCAATAGTATTTTGTTGTTGTTGTTTTTGTTGTTTTTTATGATCAATTGCTTTCGCTAAGGTAGGGAAGTTCCAATACTTGATGTAAGCCCTGGAATCCAGAGAAGTAAAGGCAAAGCAACTTTGTTCTGCATAAAAAATAGTTGCAATATTTTGGGTAGGTGGCAACACAGAGACCAAATATAGAGATACCATGGCTCAAGCAGCCAGTGAGCAAGACTGGGACATAATTGAGGGGATGGGTCATGGTAAACTGGTACTGTGGTTAGATGCTTAACCATACACACTTTGAAAAATAGACATGGCTTAGGAGCATTTTGGAAGTGGGAGTCTATGGCATGTGAAATGTTCACTTTCTCTGACTTTTCTACAAAATACTCAGTCTCTTTTGTTCACCAGTGATTTTGCTGCTCAAGGATATTTTGGGGAAACAAAAAGAGATACTATGGTTTTCCTTCAAGGTTGTCCTGGGGTGAAAGCGGAGATGACATGTCCGGGGATAGCCAGACATACAGTTTAGAGTGAAAACCTCAGTACCAGCAGAATACCTGGGGGCATGATGTTACTCAATGAAGGAATTAATCGAGGAATGGATGATGCATTTTTAGCAAAATGCAGGAGGAGCCACTCAAGTAACTGATTTTATTTTATTTTTTTCAGAAATCAAAACTTCTTTAAAATTAGCAAGGGGAGGGAATGGCACAGAAGAGCCTGAAGAGTCACTCCCATTATTCTTTGCAGCTGCAAAAGCAGAGGTTATAGGTTGGCACTGAGGGTGCCAAGTACTTGCCTTAAGATTCAGTAAATCACAGCAAAGACCAGCAAGGGCCCCTGTCCTGGCTCCTTTTAGTCCTCAAAAAGAGACAAATAACCATGGTGCTCAGTTCTGCATGTTAGCACTTTTTCTCTCTCTCTTGATGAAACACAAACCTTCCCAGGATGTAATATATTTTATGCTTTCAAAGGAGGCAGCATGATTTAGTGAAAGACAACAGAGGTCATATGTTTGGATCCTTGCACCAACACGTTCTCACCTTCGTTAATTATCTTCAGCATAACTAATGGAATAATATATAAGACTAAGCTGGAGCCAGGGATATAATAGATGCTCAGTTAGCTCTTTCTTCCTCTGTCACCTGCAGTCTTAGAATAAGAAGTCGTCAGCAACATTCCAAGAGTGCCTGTTGATAGAGTGGGTGAAGTACATGTACAGGGGCACCCTGGAGGCAGGGATGAATACCTGAAAAAGGGGAGCCTCAGACTTAGACAAAAACAAAAACAAAAATCCTCTTTTCCAGTTTTGCCTTAGGCTTGCCTTTGGGCTAGACTTTTGTCTTGTTGTAATTAGCTGCTTGGTTGTAAAAGGAAATCTGTCCAGAAACACAGCTTCATCCTCATTCATTCCCTGTTTAAACTATGGAGATTGCTAGAGAGTGAATATGTCCCCCTAAAATTCATATGTTGAAATCCTAGTCCCCAACATGATGGTATGAGAGACTTTTGGTGGTGACTGTGTCATGAGGGTGGAGCCTTATGGTTGGGATGAGTGCCCTCATAAAAGAGACCAACTGTAGATAGCTAGCTCACCCCTTCAACCATGTGAGAACACAGACACAGGTGCTGTCTGTGATCCAGAAAATGGGTCCTCACCAGACACTGAATCTGCCAGCATCCTGATCTTGGAGTTTCTAGCCTCCAGAACTGTGAGAAATTTCTGTTGTTTATAAGCCACCAATTTATGGTATTTTGTTATAGCAGCCTGAGCGGACTAAGAGGTATTTCCAGATTGTTGTTGAATGGCTTAAAGGTCTTGTAACGTGGATGAATATTCAGTCTGTCTAAGGATGGTTTTAACAGATTATTTTCATTTGTATCATGAAAAAGCAGATACTTTTTTCATAGTGCTGCATCATGTTGTTTAAAAAAAAAGCAACATTTTACAGTAAGATTAATTGCTTGTTTCTTCCTTGGCCATATCCAGACTGTGTTCTTTATTTATGAAATTCTTAAGTCTGTAATTTATAATAGGTTTTAGAAAAATGTGTGTGTAAAAATAATGCCAGCAAACATTATATTTAGTTATGATAGTAGTTTCATCCACATATTTTTTTCTTTTGTCAGTAGAAAGTATAAGATTTGTTTCTCAAGAAATTTAGAATTAACTACAAAATCTGTTCTACATTTATGCTATCAAAATTATTTGTATATTTGGCAGCTGGGATTAACCTACTATTTGCATTATTCCATAATGGCTTCACTCAATGCTATGCTGTTAATTTGTATTCAGTCAGTTTATCTGGAATGATTCAGATGTTTTAAATGTATTTGTTTTTAGACAGCAAGAAAAAAAAGATCGTGTATTCTTTTCACAATTTACATAAAAGATCCAGATGCAAGTTTATTTGCTTGTGTAAATTCTTCCCATGCTTCTTAAGAGACAGAATTCTCATTTCCCACCCAGATTAATTTGAACATGGTGTGTTGCTTTGTTAATTGGTAACGATGCAGTTGTAAAGATGCCTGTGTTTCCTTGAAGTCTCCTGTTAGCTCTTGGAAAAGAGGGGTATGCAAAAGGTAGAAGCAGGAATTGTGTGTACTATATACATGGATAGCTTAGAGGTTCATTAAAGATACATTTTCAGTTAAAGTAAATTTTTATCATCAATCAATGAATCTGTTGGAAGTTTAGAAATAGTGCCAGACCAGATCTAGTAAGATGTTTCTTCTCTTATGCTACAAAATACAGTAATGATAACTTTTATTTGACTAATTCTATATTGTCTACAAAACATTTCAAGTGCATCTTATTTAAATCTCCAATTCCCTGTAAAGTAGATAGAGCAGGCAATAATTTTCTTCCGTTTTTACACCCAAGGAGGCTGCTTCTCTGAGGGGTAAAGCTGCAGAAAACAATGGAAGAGCTGTAGTCAGCACCCATAGGACTTCTCTCTCCACTATTTCCCTTACATCTCCATGTCGGCTGAAGCCTGTGCAAGGCACCACACTGCCAATCATTTCTCTTCTTGTTTGCAAAGAAGCCACACCACCCAGAAGTTGTGATAGTGATTCTGCAGTGAAATTGAAAAAGACAGGTGAGCTTTCTAACCTAATGTTAAATTTCTCAGGTCCCAATATTGAGTACTTTGACTGGATTTACAGACACAGAGAAATCATTTATTCACTCAATGGGGAACTGTGATAGGCACTGTGGGCAATACAAAGAATCCCCAGATTTAGTGTGATCTTTGATTTGTTTTTATATTTATTTGTGGTGGAGAATTTCCTTACGCATGTGTGTAAAAGATCATTGAGAACAAGTTACAGAGCTTTGTTAGGAACCCAGCTACGTGTTTAACATGTGGATAGGCACTGGCTGGTCTCTGCCAGGCTCTTGCTGTCATTGTTGCTTCCTTCTAGGTATGTAGGTTAAATTTTATAACGCAGCCACTTATAATAGATTTTTGGCTATAACTTTGGGTTGGCAATATTATGAACATGGACATTCAATCCTGTTCAAGAAGAAATTTTCCCAGGGTCGCCTGGGTGGCTCAATCGGTTAAGTGTCCAACTTTGGCTCAGGTCATGATCTCGCAGTTTGTGAGATCAAGCCCCTCACGGGTGTGTCTGCTGTCAGCACAGAGCCTGCTTTAGATCATCTGCATCCCTCTCTCTCTGCCCCTACCCTGCTCCTGTTTTCTCTCTCTCAAAAATAAATAAACATTAAAAAAATTCCCATGATACAGTTAGTTAAACTATACATTCTTTTATTTAATTGTATTCAATTGTATCCATTTTCTGCTCTTTGTGATTGTTCAAGTCTAGTAAACAAGAGACAAAGATAAAGGGAATTGTACCTTTTTTGGGCAAAACTAGCGTGTGCTTAATTCCTCATGATGTCCAAATAGCTAATACAGTATCCAAGGGTTTTTCATGGTACCTTTTATTTTATTTTATTTTATTTTATTTTATTTTATTTTTATTTTTATTTTTATTTTTATTTTTATTTTTATTTTTTAATGTTTATTTATTTTTGAGAGAGGGAGAAAGAGACAGAGCATGAGCTGGGGAGGGGCAGAGAGAGAGAGGGAGACACAGAATCTGAAACAGGCTCCAGGCTCTGAGCTGTCAGCATGGAGCCCTACGCAGGGCTCAAATTCGGGAACAGTGACATCATGACCTGAGCTGAAGTCAGATACTTAACCAACTGACTAATTTAACTAACTGACTAGTTAAATATAACTTTCCTTTTCCAGTGTCAGATTCAAAATCTTTTTCACGTAATAGCGCACACTACAGTCTAACCCCTAGTTTCACATATCATATTGTCTTAAAGCCCTTCTACTTCTAAAGAAAACAATTGTTCCACACGAATGGTGCTATGCCAGAATCCATTTTCAGGTGGTTAGTAGTATCTGCTTTATAATGGTAATTGAATTTGCTTATTCTGATTTTAAAAATTTCATGAAACTCCTGTTTATGGATTATTTTATTAAAACTGTTTGACATTATTCACATTGATGATAGTTGGAAGACATAACTCACCAGCAAGTTTTCATAGTAACTAGAGGCCAACAAGCTCCTATTTGAGGGGAAAAAAACTAAATGCGAAATGAAAATATTTTAATGTCTTACATTAGAAAAATAGCAAATTAAGGATTATTTACAACATTCTAGAAGCAAATTTTGAGAGCATTTGTTTGGGTTATGTGTAAGTCGTCATATTTATTATAATTTTATGACTTAAATTTATATTTGAATTTATATTTGAATTCCCTGTTCCATGTTTCACTTTGCTGGTAAATATCATGTTTCAGTTTTTAGAAAGTTTCACATCTCTGGGTCTATATGTTCAAGTTATACCTTCTGAATCTTTAGTAAAATATATCAAATATTTTTTAAATACCTATTAATTTTTTTAATGAAAGAAGACAATATGTCTGGGCAAATAGTCGTGCTATACATGTATCTTCTAATTTATTTGGAATCTCATATATACCAGTTGAGTAATTTATGTGGAGTCTCATATATAACTGTTGAATAATTTAAAATGATTTTGAGGTCATTTTGTTATATGAAAAACATTTTTCACTTAAAAGTCTGACATTTAAAATGTAGTAATTAAAAATAAATCTTTTGTAATATCAAGAAACTACTGGGACACATTTTTGAAAGAAAATAATTTGTAATTTTGTATATTGTGAAAGTATATCCTTTCTTATTTTGTGGGAGCTGGTAACAGTGAGGAAGAGAGTGGTAAATTGGTAAGAGAAAGGGAAAGAGTCACACAGTTGAAACAGTTTTTAAATTCCACCATTGAAACCATTTGAAATTAAATGCCCTGCTGAAAAATATTGACAGTTAAGAAAAATCTCTTATTTGTCCCATATTTAAATGCTGAGAGGTATCATTGTTATGTGATTGTAGTAATATTGCCAGGATATAGGGTCCTCTTTCTTTCAAATCTTGAAATGATTATTCAGGGTTCTATAATTTCAAGGATGGATAGATTACTGCCACTTGTGTTTATTGTATAGATGATGCAACAAAATAGTATAACCTTTTGATTTTTGGAAAAAATGTAACATTTGGCTTCTGTTTTTCTTTTTTCTAAATACCTGGAAAGTACAATCTTAAGATATTTTGAGATCTTTACATTACTTCAGATAGCATATCACAATCACCTATGCTCCATTTATGATTGCAAACAAGGTGTGATATGGCTTTGAATCAGTTTGTCTTCCTGAAGTTCTGAGCCACATTTCTAAAGCTTGGCATGAGAAGTAAATTTGAAATAAGCATCATTTACATGTGCAAATCGGATAATTGCTCACACAGCTACCTACCAATTAGTCACTTGTTGATGCAGTTAGCTGGATGTACAGCTAATTTGGGGTAAAGAAAAAATATGTCAGTTCAAAATGAAGACAGCCTAAAATTTGGCTTACTGGTTAGTTTTGATTAGGATAAAACACTCTCATTCTCAGACAAATAATAGTTTGAGCATAATTTTAGATACTAAGGGTACTACTTACAAGTATTGTCATGTGTTCTGGTTCCACTTAATAGTTCTTGCTCAGATTTTGGAAGTAATGATTTATTTGAGAAAATGCAGGTCATTTTTATGCTGCCTCCCATTTATTTATTTTTTTAATCTCAGCTGTGAGGTATAATTAAACATAAAATTGTAGAATAATTAAAGGGTACACTATTTACCTGTAGAAGGACATGGGTTGCTTTCATATCTTGTTTGTTGTAAATAATGCTGCAAACATGGGAATTCAGATAATTCTTAAATATCCTGCTGTCATTTATTTTGGATATATACACAGAACTGGGATTGCTGGATCGTATGTTGGTTCTATTTAATTTTTGAGGAACCTGTGTATTGCTTTCCATACTGATTACATCAATTTACATTCCCAACAACAGTGCACAAGTGTTTCCTTTTCTCCTCATCTTCACCAACACTTGTTATCTCTTGTTTTTTTTGGTGATGGCAATTCTTACAGGTACAAGTTGATATCTCATTGTGGTTGTGATTTGCATTTCCCTGATGACTGTGTGCTTTTTCTTGTACCTGTTGCCCATTTGAATGTTTTCTTTGGAAAAATGTCTATTTAATTTTTCTTCCCATCTTTTAAGCAGACTTTTTTAAAAAACTGAATTGTATGAATTCTTTGTGTATTTTAGATACTAACTCTTATTAGTTATATGATTTGCAAATATTTTCTCCCATTCAGTGAGTTGCCTTTTCATTTTGTAGATGGTTTCCTTTTCTATGCAGAAGATTTTAGCTTAATGTAGTCCCACTTTTGCTTTTGTTGCCTTTACTTTGGGTGTCAAAACGAAGTAAGCATTGCCAAGACCAATGTCAAGGAACTTAGTCTCTGTATTTTCATTTACAAGCGTTATGGTATGAGGTTTAATGTTCAAGTCTCTGACCAATTTTGAATGAACTTTTGTGTATAGTATAAGATAAGGCTCCAGTTTAATTTTTTTGCATATGCTTGTCCAGTTTTTCTGACGCCATTTCTTGAAGAAACTGTCCTATCCCTATTGTATATTTATGGCTGTTTGTCATAAATTAACTGGCCATATCTAATACGTTTACTTCTAGACTCCCTATTCTGTTTCTTTGAACATATTTCTTTTTTATGCCGAAACCATATTGTTTTGATTACTTTAGTTGTGTTAAGTAGTTTAAAATAAGAAGTGTGATGCCTCCAGTTTTGTTCTTTCTCAAGATTGCGTTTACTATTTGAGGACTTAAGTGCTTTCATACGTTATTTAGGATTGCTTTTCTATATCTCTCAACAAAATGCCATTGGAATTTTGATAGAGATTAGTTGTATTTATAGATGGCTTTGAGTGGTATGGACATTTCCACAATATTCTTCCAATTCATAACATGAGATAGCTTCCCATTAATTTGTGTCATCTTTGATTTCTTTCATCAGGTCTTGAAGTTTTCAGTGTATACCCCTTTCACTTCCTTGGTTAAATTTATTCCTAGGTATTTTATTATTTTTGGTGCAATTGCAAATGTGATTATTTAAAATTTTTATTTATTATATTATTTATTATTATTTATTTTAGTCTCTTTCTGATAGTTTGTTATTAGTGTATTTAAACACAAACAAATTTACTGTATTGATTTTATATCTTGCAACTTTACTGAATTTGTTTAGTAAATAAAATTCGAATTGATTTTTGGTGGATTCTTTATGGTTTCTATACATAACATGTAATCTAAAAATAGTTTTACTTGTTTCCTAATTAGATGCCTTTTATTATTTTATTTAATTTAATTTGTTTTATTTATTTTATTTTATTTTCTGTCTGTGTGTTTTTTCTAATTGCTCTGAATAGGATTTCCAGTACTATGCTGAATAAGAATGGGATCCTTATATTCGTCCTATATCTTAAAGGAAAAGCTATAAGCTTTTCACTATTGAGTATGATGTTTGCTGTGGACTTAATCATTGGCCTTTGTTATATTGATATACATCCCCTCTATACCCAGTTTGTTGAAACTTTTATCATGAATGGGTGTTGAATTTTATCAAATGTTTCTTTCTCCATCTATTGATATGATCCTGTGATCCTTGTTTCATTTTGTTCATGTGATGTAACACATTGGCTCATATGTCAGTGTTGACCCATTCTTACATTCTTTGAGTAAATCCCACTTGATCATATTTATGTGATCCTTTTAATACGCTGTTGAATACTGCCTCCTAATATTTTGTTGATGAATTTTGCATCTATGGGTGCCTGGATGGCTCAGTCGGCTAAGCATATGACTTCGACTCAGGTCATGATCTCACGGTTCATGGGTTAGAGCATCGGGCTCAGTGCTGACAGCGTGGAACCTGGAGCCTGCTTCAGATTCTTTGTTTCCCTCTCTCTCTGCCCCTCCCCTGCTTCCTCTGTCTGTCTCTCTCAAAAATAAATAAAAATTTAAAAAAAATTGCATCTATGTTCATTAGTAATATCGGCCTGTAATTTTCTTTTCTTGTAGTGTCCTTGTCTAACTTTGGTATCAGAGCAATGCTGGTCTCATGAAATGAGTTTGTAAGTGTTCCCTCTGCTTCTGTTTTTTAAAAATACAGCTTGAAGAGGACTGGTTTTTGTTTTTAAAATATTTGATAGAGGGGTGCCTGGGTGGCTCTGTCGGTTAGGTGTCTGAATTCCACTCAGGTCATGCTGTTTGTGAGTTCAAGCCCCACATCAAGCTCTGTGCTTATAGCTCAGAGCCTGGAGCCTGCTTTGGATTCTGTGTTTCCCTTTCTCTCTCTCTGCCCCTCCCCTGCTCATGCTATGTCTCTCTCAAAAATCAATAATCTTAAAAAAAATTTTAAATATTTGATAGAGTTTTCTGGTTAAATCATTTGGTCCTGGACTTTTGTTTGTTGGGAAGATTTTGATTACTGATTCAGTCTCCATACTAGTAACTGGTCTATTTAGATTTTCTATTTCTTCATGATTCTATCTTGGTAGGTTGTATGTTTCTAAAAATTTAGCCATTTCTTCTAGGTTGTCCAATTTTTTAGTATATGATTGTTCATAGTAGTTTCTTATGATTCTTTGAATTCATGTGGTCTCTGTTGTAATGTCTCTTCTTTCATTTCTAATTTATTTGATTCTGCTCTCTTCTTAATTTTTAAAAAAATGTCTATTTATTACTGAAATATAATTGATATGTATCATTATATTAATTTCAGTTGTACAACATATTGATTTGACAATTGTATACAATATTCAGGGCTCATCACA
Organism: Acinonyx jubatus; assembly: GCF_027475565.1. Lineage (NCBI taxonomy): Eukaryota > Metazoa > Chordata > Mammalia > Carnivora > Felidae > Acinonyx > Acinonyx jubatus. The sequence goes on along the minus strand of NC_069384.1, from coordinate 90,290,072 downwards.
ATAACTATAGTCACCATTTAACATTATTACAGTATTATTGACTGTGTTCCCTCTGGTGTATTTTTTATCTCCTTATTTTATAACTGGAAGTTTGTACCTCTTAATCTCCTTCATCTATTTTACCCATTCCCCACACACCTCTCCTCTGGCAACCACTGGCAAGCACTGGTTTATTCTCTGTATTTAAGAACTTGTTATTTTCATTTGTTCATTTGTATTTTTTTTTTTAGATTTCACAAGTAAGTAAAATCATATGCTATTTGTCTTTCTCTTTGATTGATTTCACTTAGCATAATACCCACTGAGTCCATCCATGTTGTTGCAGATGGCAAGATCTCATTATATTTATGAAAGATACTCTATTATTTTTCATTATATATATACAAATATTCATATATGTATATATACACATCCCATCTTCTTTATCTCTTCAGCTATTGATGGACACTTTTTAATCGCTTCCATATCTTGGCTATTGTAATTAATGTTGCAATAAAAGCAGTGTACATATGTTTTCAAATTATTGGTTTTGTTTTTTTTTGGATAAATGCTTAGTAGCAGACTTACTGGATTATATGGCATTTGTATTTTTAATTTTTTGAGGAACCTTCATTCTGTTTTCCACACTGGCTGTACCAATTTACATTCCCACCAATAATGCCCGAGAGTTCCCTTTTCTTCATATCCTTGTCAACACTTGCATTTATCTTTTTGATACTAGCCATTCTGACTGGTGTGAGATGATGTCTCATGATTTTGATTTGCCTTTCTCTGATGATAAGTGATGTTGAGCATCTATTCATGGATTTATTGGTCATTTGTATGTCTTTTTTGGATAAATGTTTATTCAGGCCCTCTGCCCATTTTTAATCAGGTTATTTTTTGGTGTTCAGTTGTATGAATTCAGTATATATTTTGGACATTAATTCTTTAGTGGATAATTTGCAAATATCTTTACCCATTCAGTAGGTTATATTTTTGTTTTGTTTGTAGTTTTCTTTGCAAATCTCTTATTTTGAGATAGTCTCAATAGTTAAATTTTGTTTTTGTTTCCCTTGCCTGAGGAGTCATATTCATAAATATGTTGCTAAGGCCAAGTCAAAGAAATTATCACCTCTTTTCTTGTAGGGGTTTTAAGGTTTCACGTCTCACATTTAAGTCTTTAATCCATTTTGGGTTCATTTTATGTATGTTATAAGAAAGTGGTCTAGTTTCATTCTTTTGCATGAAGCCATCCAGTTTTCACAGCACTATTTATTGAAAATACTGTCTTTTCGCCATTGTATATTCTTGCCTCATTTTTCATAGATTGACTATATATGTTTGAGTTTGTTTTGGGGTTCTCAACCCTATTCTGCTGATCTCTGTATTTATTTTTGTGTGGCAAGCATAATCTTCTGACACTACAGTTTTTTAGTGTGTCTTGAAATCTGGGATTGTGATACCTCCAGTTTGTTCTTCTATTGTTTCTGCTATTTGAAGTCTTTTGTGGTTCCTTACAAATTTTAGTATTTTCTGCAGGTCTGTAGAAAATGCTACTGGTATTTTGCTAGGTATTGCATTGAATGTAAATTGCTTTAGGTAGTGTGGACATTTTAAAGATATTCTTCTAGTCCGTGAGCATGGTATATCTTTCCATTTGTGTCATCTTCCATTTCTTTCATCAGTGTCTTATAGTTTTCAGAATATAGTTCTTTCACCTGCTTGGTTAAATTTATTCTTAGGGATTTTATTATTTATTCTATTTTTTATTCTATTTTTATTCTTTTTTTGGTGCAGTTGTAAATAGGACTGTTTTCTTAGTTTCTCTTTCTGCTACTTTGTTATTAGTATGTAAAAGCACAACATATTTTTGTATATTAATTTTATATACTGCAACTTTACTGAATTCATTTATTAGCTCTAATCACTTTTTTGGTGGAGTCTTTAGGGTTTTCTATAGATAATATGCCATGTGCAAACAGTGACACTTTTTCCTTACTGATCCGAAGCCTTTTATTTCTTGTCTGATTGCTGCAGCTAGGCTGTCAGGTACTATGTTGATTAAAAGTGTTGATAATGGACATCCTTGTCTTGCTCCTGATCTTAGAGGAAATGCTTTCAGTTTTTTTACCATTGAGTTTGATGTTGTATGTGGGTTTTTTGTATATGGCCTTAATTATGTTGGTGTATGTTTCTTTTAAACCCACTTTATTGAGAGTTCTTATCATGAGCAGATGTTATATTTTATCAAATGATTTTTCTAGATCTGTTGAGATTATTATATGGTTTTTATTTTTCTTCTTGTTAATGTGATTATCACATTGATTTGCTAGTATTGAACTACCTTGCATCACTGGAATAAATCCCACTTGATCATGGTGAATAATTCTTTTAATGTATTAATGAATTAAGTTTGCTAATATTTTAAGCATTTTTTTCATCTATTGTCATCAGAGATATTGGCTTGTAGTTTTCTCTTTTTTTGTGATGTCTTTGCTTTTGATGTCAGGTAAAGCTGACTTCATATAATGAATTTGGAAATATCCCTTCCTCTTCTATTTTTGTTTTTTGTTTTTTGGGTTTTTTTGAATGGTTTCAGAATAGGTATTCATTCTTTAAAACTTTTTTTAAAGTTTTTATTTATTTTTGAGACCGAGAGAGACAGAGCATGAGCAGGGGAGGGGCAGAGAGAGAGGGAGACACAGAATGTGAAGCAGGCTCCAGGCTCCGAGCTGTCAGCACAGAGCCCGATGCGGGGCTCGAACTCATCTACCGCGACATCATGACCTGAGCCGAAGTCGGATGCTCAACCTACTGAGCCACCCAGGTGCCCCAAGAATAGGTATTAATTCTTTAACTGTTAGTAGAATTCACCTGTGAAGACAACTGTTTCTAAAATTTTGTTTTTTGGGTGTTTTCTGGTTTCTATTTCAATTATATCTTAATCAGTCTGTTTAAATTTTGTTTCTGAATTTCTTTGGAACACTATATTTCAAGGCATTTACCCATTTCTTTTAGGTTTAGGTCCAATTTGTTAGCTTGTGGTTTTTTTATAATACATTTGTAATTCTTTGCATTTCTGCTATTTTGATTGTTATTTCTCCTCTGTTTCTGATTTTATTTCTTTGAGTTCTTTCTCTCTTTTTCTTGATGTGTCTGGCTAAAAGTTTATCAATTTGGTATATCTTTTCAAAGAGCCAGATCTTGGTTTTATTGATCTTTTCTATTGTATTTTTTTTGGGGGGGGTGTTTCTATTTCATTCATTTCTACTATAATCTTTACTTTAAAAATTTTTTTAATGTTTTAATTTATTGTTAAGATAGAGTGCGAGTAGAGGAGGGGCAGAGAGAGAGGGAGACACAGAATATGAAGCAGGTCTAGGCTCTGAGCTGTCAGCACAGAGCCCGATGTGGGGCTTGAACTCATGAGCCGTGAGATCATGACCTGAGCTGAAGTTGGACGCTTAACCGACTGAGCCACCCAGCCGCCCCTCCACTATAATCTTTATGATCTCCTTCCTTGCACTAGGTTCAGTCTTTGTTCTTTCTTTTTCTACTTTCTTTAGGTGTAAGGTTAGGTAGTTTGAAATTTTTCTTATTTCTTGAGGTATACCTGTATTGCTATAAACTTCTCTCTTGGAACTGGTTTAGCTGCATCCTAAAGATTTTGGACCATTGTGTTTTTATTTTTCATTTGTCTCTGTGCATTTTTTATATCCTTTTTGATTTCTTTATTAACCTTTTGGTTGTTTAGTGGCATGCTGTTTAGCCTTCATATGTTAGTGTTTTTTCCAATTTTTTCTTGTAATTGATTACCTGGTTCATACTGTTGAGGTTAGAAAATACACTTGGTAGGATTTCCGTCTTTTTAAATTTACTGAGACTTGTTTTGTGCCTGACATGTGATCTATCCTGGAAAATGTTTCATGTGCACTTGAAAATAATGTATATCCTCTTGTTTTGGTTTCTGTATATATCTGTTAGGTCCATCTAGTCTACTGTGTCATTCAAAACCATTGTTTCCTTGCTGATTCCTCTGGATGGTCTATCCGTTCACGTAAATGGGGTATTAAAGTCTCCTACTATTATTTGTTTACTATCAAGTTCTCCCTTTATGTCTATTCATATTTTCTTCATGTATTTCTGTTCTTCTGTGTTGGGTCCATAGATATTTACAAATGTTACATCCTTTTGTTGGATTGGTCCCTTTATCATTATGCAGTGCCCTTTTATTGTTTCTTGCTACAGTTTTTTTTTAAAGTCTATTTTGTCTGATATTAAGTACCACTACCATGAATTTTTTTCTCCTCACTTCCAGTTGCATGGAATCTTTTCTTATCCCTTCGCTTTTAGTTTTTATATATTTTTAGGTCTGAAGTGAGTCTCTTGTAGGCAGCATATAGATGGTTCTGGGTTTTCTATTTATTCAGCCACCCTGTGTTTTATGATTAGAGTGTTTAGTCCATTTACATTTAGAGTAATTATTGATAAGTATGTACTTATTGCCATTTTATTAATTGTTTTCTGGTTGGTCTTGTAATTTTCTCTTCCTTTCTTCTCTTGCTTTCTTCCCTTGTGATTTGATAATTTTCTTTAGTATTATGCTTGTGTTATAGGTTTTTAATCTATGGTTATTATTATGTTCATATGTAACACCTTATGTGTATAGTGCTCTCTATTAAGTTGATGGTCACTTAAGTTTGAACATAATCTATCTAAAAGCACTAAATATTTACTCCTCCACATTTTATGTATATGATGTCATATTCTGTACCTTTTTATTTTGTTTATCCGTAGACTAAGTTTTGTAGATTTGATTAATTTTACTTCTTTTGTGTTTTCACCCTCATAGTGGCTTTATAAGTAATTAATCTACTACCTTTACTATATGTTTGCATTTGCCTGTGAAACTTTTTCCTTTCATAATTTTCTTCTAGCTAAAGTCTTTTATTTTCTTTCCACTTAAAGAATTCTCTTTAACATTTCTTGTAAGGCTGTTTTAGTGGTGATAAACTCGTTTAAGTTTTATCTAGGAAACTCTTTTATCCCTTCTTTAATTCTAATAATAAGCTTGTTGGGTAGAGTAGTCTTGGTTTTGTTTTGTGTGTGTGTATGTGTGTGTGTGTGTGTGTGTGTGTGTGTGTGTGCGCGCGTGCGCGCACAGGTGTGCGTGTTTGTGTGAGTTGTTGTTTGTTTGTTTTTAGCACTCTGAATATATGTGTCACTCCCTTCTGGCCTGCAAAGTTTTTGCTGAAAAATAAGTTACTAGCCTTATGGGGTTTCCCTTGTGCATAACAATTTTCTTGCTGCTTTTAAAATACTCTCTTTATCATTATTTCTTGACATTTTAATTATTATGTGTCTAGTATTGACCTCCTTGGATTCATCTTGTTAGGGACTCTCTGTGCTTCCTGGACCTGGTTGTCTGCTTCCTTCTCCAGACCAGGGAAATATTTAGCTATTATTTCTTCATGTAAGTTTTCTGCCCCCTTCTCTGTCTCTCTTTACCTTTGAGATTCCTATAAAACAAATGTTATTACACTTGATGATATTGCTGAGTTCCCTTAACCTATTCTCATTTTTTATTCTTTTTTTTTTCTTTTTGCTATTCAGCCTGGTTGCTCTCCATTATCCTGTCTTTCAGATCAATGACCCATTTTTTGCATCCTCTAGTCTGCTATTGATTCCTTTAGAGTATTCTAGTGTAATTTTCATTTCATTTATTGAATTCTTCAGGTATGATTCATTCCTTTTTATATTTTCTATCTTTTTGTTAAAGTTCTGAGTTCATCACTCATTCCTCAAGTCTGGCAAGCATCTTTATAACCATTTGAGTTCTTTATCAGGCATATTGCTTTTCTGTTTCATGGAACTCTTTTCTTTCATTTGGGTTATAGTCCTCTGCATCTTCATTTTGTCTAGCTCTCTGCGTGTTTCTGTGTATTATATAGATCAGCTATTTCTTGTGGCCTTGAAAGTAGTGGCTTTGTGTAGAAGATATCCTGTGGTTCCTTATAGCATAATGCCCCCTGGTCACCAGAGCTAGGCTCTCCAGTGGTATTCCCTGTGGGGGCTGGCTGTGTCTTCCTGTTGTGGCTAGGCCATGATTATCTTCAGCCCAGCCTGCTGCATTTTGTGAATAGAATGTTTTGTAAATGTCTCAAGTCCACTGGTCTAATGTGTCATTTAAGTCTAAAGTTTCCTTAGTGACTTTCTGACTGGATGATCCAACCATTGTTGAAAGGGAGGTGTTAAAGTCTCTACTATTACTGTATTGCTGTCTATTTCTTCTTTCAGATCTGTTAATATTTGCTGCATATATTTTAGTGCTTCTCTGTTGGATGCATACATATTTATAAATCTTATATCCTCTTGTTGGATTGACCCCTTTATCATTTATATAATGACCTTCTTATTTCTATTTTTAGCTTATCATTTATTTCATCTGAAGTGAGTATAACCAGGTTCTTTTGGTTTCCATTTACATGTAATATGTTTTTTCGTCCCTTCACTTGTGTCTGTGTGTCCTTACATCTGAAGCGATTCTCTTATAGGCAGCTTATACTTGTGTGTGTGTGTGTGTGTGTGTGTGTGTGTGTGTGTTTTATTAATTTTTTAAGTTTATTTATTTATTTTTAGAGAGAGAGAGAGAGAGATTGAGAGAGAGAGAGAAGAGGGAAAGGCAGAGAGAGAAGGAAAGAGAGAATCCCAAGCAGGCTCCACACCCAGCACATTGCCCTACCTGGGGCTTGATGTCATGACAGTGAGTGAAATCATGACCTGAGTGGAAATCAAGAGTGGATCTTAACTGCTTGAACTACCCAGGCACCCCCATACTGGTTTTCTAAGTGATTTGCCTATCATCATTATAATATGAGTATTCTGAATTTAATTATATATTTACCTATACTAGTGAAGTTTATGCTTTAATATGTTTTCCTGTTACAGATTTTTTGTTGTTGTTTAGCTTGATGTCTCTTTCACATTTCTTATAAGGCTGGTTTAGTAGTGATAAACTCCTTCAGCTTTTGCTTGTATGGAAAACACTCCTTCAATTCTGAAGGACAACTTTGGGGTAGGATATTCTTATTTGGTAGTTTTTTTTTTCTTTCCAGCACTTTGAATATTTCATGTACCTCTCTTCTAGCCTGCAGAGTTTCTGCTGAAAAGTTTGCTGGTGGTCTTATAAGGGTTCCCTTGTTAATAAGTTATTTTTCTTTTGCTGCTTTTAAGATTCAATCTTTGTTAAATTTTTGACAATTTAATTATGTTTCTTGGTGTGGGTCTCTTTGGATTATTTTTATTTGGAATTTTTCTAAGCTTACTGAATGTAGATATTTGTTTCTTATCCCAAGTTAGGGAAGTTTTCAGTCATTATTTCTTTGAATAATATTTCTTTTTTTTATTTTAGTTTTTATTTAAATTCCAGTTAGTTAATGTACAGTGTAATATTAATTTCAGGTGTACAATATAGTGATTCGACACTTGCATACAACATCCAGCGCTTATCACAACAAGTGCCCTCCTTAATCCCCATCACCTATTTAACCCATGCCCCACCCCACCTCCCCTCTGGTGACCATCAGTTTGTTCTCTACAGTTAAGAGTCTGTTCTTGGTATGCTTCTCTCCCGCCCCCCACCCCACCACCCTTTGCTCATTTGTTTTGTTTCTTTGAATATTTCTGTCCCTTTTTTCCTCTCTTCTCCTTCTGGACACTTATAATGTGAATATTGGTGTTTTTTTTAATGATACCCCATAAGTCCCTTAGGTTTTCAACACTCTTTCTTTCTTTTATCTTTTTACTCTTTTGTTTGGATGAATATCACTGCCCAGTTTTTGAGTTCTTTTATCCTCTCATTTGCCTGATCTAGCTTTTTTCAGTTCCATTATTGCATTCTTTAGCTGTTGTTTCTGTTTAGCACTTTCTTATATTTTCCATATTTTTGTTGAAATTATCACTTTGCTCATGCATTGTTCTCCTGACCTCAGTGATCATCTTTATGACTATTATTTTGAACTCTTTATCAGCTAAATAATTTATGTCCATTTCCTTAAGTTCCATTTCTGGATTTTTATCTGGTCTTTTGTTTGAAACATATGTTTTAGTTTCATTATTTTCCTTGACTGTTGGATTTCTGTGCTTTAGATAAAGCACCATATCTTGTAGTCTTGTAGAAGATGAATGTTACTAAGCTTACCCTTAACTCTTGACTGTCTCTCCAATTGTTGATTGTTCAAGTCACCTTCTTTGCTCTTAGTAGCTCTTAGTAGTTGAAGGTGTGACAAGACCCATTTTGATGTAGGTATTTTCTTGTTTGCCCAATGTGTAAGAGTTAGCTTGTTTCTCAATTTCTTTTGGATGGAGTTGCTCTGCATGTAACTATAGATTTTGTGTGTCCATGGGAGGAGGTGAGTTCAGGAGCCTCCTTTATTGCCACATTGAACTAGAACTTGTACACTTTGGCCAGTTTATGGCCAGTTTATGGCTATGAAATATAGCAGACAATAGCACTATGAGTTCTAGCAGGTCCCCAAGACCTCACTGTGGTTTTATGCTGCTTCTTACATTTTAAAAACAATCACATAAACTCTTGAGCCTTATTTCCCTATTTGTAAAGTTTTAGGCTCACAAAATACTTGTTAAGAAATAACAAGACAAAGTATGTAGTGATCATATAGTTGTCATTTACAGACCTGGCTATTGAGTACCAGGTACTTCATTAAGTAATTCATGTACATCATCTCATTTTTATTCTTTCTACAATCTTTTGAAAATATATTGCTTTATTCCTCCTTTCAGAGTGGAAGACTAAAACTTACAGTTTACCTAATTAGCCCAAGATCACACAGCGTTAGAAGTCAGATTGTAATTTAAGTTTGGCCAACTTCTGATTCAGCATTCTGTACAGATACCCTCTGCTATATTACATTACCATGTAAACCAGAACTTAACAGAAAATTAGTTCCTTTTTTCTCTGGGCTTGACATGGTCAAACCTAGCTGTTAAGGGGGAAGAAATGAGTGGCAAGAGACTTAGTGAATATTTTGAATTTCAGAGTGAGGTTCTAAGTCAAAATTGGAACCCCATGGTGGATAGATGTACTTCAGAGTATTAATACATTGCCTCAGAATCATCCTGAGGCAACTCTTCATCATCTGTCTCTCATATATTGAAACTTATTTAGAAAATCTGATGTGTGCTCTTCATTGCATACCAAGTAGTAATTGGTATAACAATGCCATTAATGGAAAAAAAATCATCTTAATGCCATAATTAAAAAAATAAAACCATTAATAATTTCTATTTTCATTTTTTAAATGTTTATTTTGAGAGAGAAAGAGAGAGAGCACACGAGCAGGGGAGGGGCAGAGAGAAGGAAACAGGATTCAAGCAGGCTCCCCACTGCCAATGCAGAGCCTGATGCTGGGCTCAACCTCACAAGCCATGAGATCATGACCTTAGCCAAAGTCAGAGGCTTAAGTGATTGAACCACCAGGCACCCCGGGCATTAATATTTTTTTTTAAAAACATGTTCTTAACTGAGCTATATCATTATAATGTATAATTTGTAATAAATATTTATAATGCAATATTTGAAGCATTTTGATATAAGAGAGGGATTATGAATAATGACTGTGAATAAAGAGATATAGCCACAATTTCAGGGAGAATTAAAGCAATAAACAATTAGTTTGTCCATAAATGTTTCTAATTTTTGAGGTACCATATATGATCCTATTATCCTACAATTCACTAAAACATTGGATTGACCTCATTTTATTGTATTAAATGTTCTACATTGATGTATATAGATTTGACTGTATCTTGAAAATGTTCTGTGAATTTCAAGTTCCAATTTTGTTCAGAAGAATATATGAATATAATAATTAATATAATGAAATCTTAGGATTCTAGGAACTGAAGCAGATTATTAAGAAAAAATATTGAAGTAGCATTTATCACAAACTCATTCTTTGCAGCAGAGAAAGCTCAGTGAATTTGCAATGTACCTAGTGTTAATGGGGTAGAAAATGAAAAAATATCTATGAAAATGGTCAATTTGATGAAAATTGTAGGGTGAAAATAATTTGAAATTGGATTTTTTAAGGGTCTATATATCAATTTTCTGGTTGGAAAAATTAATAGTAGTAGTAATTAAAAAAAATCCCAAACTATTTTAGATCCATAATATTTTAGAGATGGTTGGGACTAAAGCTGACTAATCAACTTCCTCTCTCTCCTGATATTTTCTGGTTGGAAAAATTAATAGTAGTAGTAATTAAAAAAAATCCAAACTATTTTAGATCCATAATATTTTAGAGATGGTTGGGACTAAAGCTGACTAATCAACTTCCTCTCTCCTGATATTTTTTTGAATTTAGTTTGAGTATAGTTGACACAATTTCACATTAGTTTCAGGTGTGTAAATATTGATACCTTCTCTGTACATTATGCAATGCTCACAACAAGCGTAGCTACCATCTTTCACCAGACAGTGGTATTAAAATAACATTGACTATATTCCCTATGCTGTGCCTTTTATTCCTATGACTTATTCATTCCATAACTGGAATGTATCTCCTGTATCGCCCACTCCCCTTTGCCCATTTTGTCCATTCTCTTTCACACCCCTCCCCCAGCAACCATTGGTTTGTTATCTTTATTTAGGTCTGATTCTTCTTTTTGTTTGTTCATTTTTGTTTGTTTGTTTGTTTTAGATTCCACATATTAATGAAATTATATGGGATATATTTATCTTTCTCAGTTTGACTTATTTCACTTAGCATACTGCCCTCTAGATCTATCCATGTTGTCATAAATGCCAAGATCCTTTTTATGGCTGTATATTTCAAAGTCCTCAAGAAAATATTAGCAAATCACATTCAACAACATATTAAAAGGATCATTCACTATGATCAAATGGAATTTATTCCAAGGATGCAAAAATGGCCCAAAATTCCTTCTCCCTTGATTTTAAATTAGTCAACTGAGGCTTAGAAAAAAAATTAGAATAATAGAGTTTTTAAAAGAGGAGAGAGCATGGGAACCATCTAACCATTCTCTTCTTTGTGATCCACAGAGGTTGAAAACTTTCCCAGGAACTGCCAGAGTGAGTTCTATCCACTGGCAACCTTCTATCTACTGTCTACTATTTTTTTTTTTTATCAATGTTAAGATTAAACATCATTCATTAACCTGCTGGATTCTAAGTAGAATTATCAAATGGTAACTATTGTGATAATATATATCATAGTTCATGATCTTTTGTTTCAATCCATAGTTTTAAACTAGGTAACTTTTGTATTCTATTAATGTACGATTCCTTTCCCTAGGTTTTAGAAATGGAAAGTAAACAAAACACATATATCACATTCTATTAGAAGGTCAGTGTTGATAATTCTTAAGGATGAATTCTTAAGGATGAATTTTTGATCAGTAATAAAACTGGTAACCAGTAACATTTGGGTTAGATGAGGATAAAGACATGCACTCTGGCAGTAGTTGGGGGAATGTAGAGGAGGAAGGAAATAAGACCAATGATTAAACAGATAGAAGTAGAAGTGGTAGTCTTCTTATGGTGTGCCTCTTATACCTAGGGGAAATGAGAGGAAATTTATTTATATGTTGAAAGATAATCTGATGTAAATGGGGACAAAATGTGTTATGAAGAATGTGGAAGTTATACATGTACAGATTACTTCCTAATTTTCTTTGTTTCCTCTGTATTGTCTGACAGCATGAATATAACACAGATAGGGATTAAATGACCAGGGAAATAAAAGCCAATCAAGTGATTTAATTTGAACACATTTAAATACACACACACGCACACAGAGTTTGACCATTCACTTAAAGTATCAGATATTACAGTAAATGGAGAATATTATTTAAATAGAAAACACATTTTTTTGTGACATACTTGAACTTATGTCATCTAAAGAACAAGTTTCAGGGCATTTGAGTGGCTCAGTCAGTTAAGCATACTACTCTTGATTTGACTCAGGTCATAATCTCATGGTTTGTGGGTTCGAGCCCCACATTGGGCTCTGCACTGACAGTGTGGAGCCTGCTTCATATTTTCTCTCCCTCTCTCTCTGCCCCTCACACTCTTGCTCTCTCTCCCTCAAAAATAAATAAATGGACTGTAAAGAACAAGTTTCTTTATGAACATGGAGAAAAAATATTGGGTTTATCTTTTGAGGTTCTTTTTTTTTTTTTTCAACGTTTATTTATTTTTGGGACAGAGAAAGACAGAGCATGAATGGGGGAGGGGCAGAGAGAGAGGGAGACACAGAATCGGAAACAGGCTCCAGGCTCTGAGCCATCAGCCCAGAGCCCGACACGGGGATCGAACTCACGGACCGCGATATCGTGACCTGGCTGAAGTCGGACGCTTAACCGACTGCGCCACCCAGGCGCCCCTCTTTTGAGGTTCTAAGTGAATAAATAAATAGTACTTTTTTCTTCCTGTCATACCCTTCTCCTTCATTTGTCTTCATCTCCCTGCACTTGGCCTTATATTAAAAGGTGACCAGTTTCTTGTGACTTTGAAAATTTCAGAAACTTGTTATTTATATTATAGGAACTGAAAAGGTTGAAATAGAAGTGAACACAGTTATATTTGTGTCTTTTGTAGATTAGTTGACAATGTTGCATAAGGTCAGGATTTTTCAGGGTGAATCCTTACTTATTTTTGAATACACCATTTACGGCAGCTTTGAAGATGGCATAGGTTTTTGTATTATTCAATATAATGTCATTTTTTGGCAACATGATAACATGAGAAATTGTATTGTTTTCTACCACTCAAGTTTTCACACTATGCAACACCTTACTGCCAAAATGAATGCAATATCCTCACCTAACAGTGTGATAGTGAAAAGAGTCAGCAGAGGAGAGAGAAAGCTTCCCATCTTCTGTTCACCAAACTTTATGAGTAAATTACTGTTGCCAGTTTGAATAATAATCATGCACAAGACCTTTGGGAAATAGCAACCTTAATTCTGATGCTGGGTGCACCTCAGGATCATTTCAGATAAACACCCTTAAACAGTTTTAAAAGTTTGGGCATTTTTTTCTCCAAATGTTGTGTTATTGATGTTACTTCAGACACCTGAAAAAGAAAGACTTCTGCTTTCCCTGGAGAATGCCTCTTTTACCACCTTCTTTCTTACCCTATTGGTTGTCATTATTCAATATTTACATTCAGTTTTGGGTCAGATACCTTTTTTGCTTTACAGAAGATAGTCACCTTCCATTCTTTACATGTGGCTCTTTGCCCATGAAGTTTGGAATTCTGAAGTGGCCATTTTGAATCCATTATTTTATTTTATTTTTTTATTTTAGAGAGAGAGGGAGAGAAAGCAAGTGGGGAAGAGGGACAAAGAGACAGGGAGAGAGAATCCCAAATAGGCTCCACGCTCAGCACAGAGTCTGATGTGGGGCTCATTCCCACAAATCTGAGATCATGACCTGAGCTGAAATCAATAGTCAGACACTCAACCAGTTGAGCCACCCAGGCATCCCTTGAATCCATTATTTTAATGTGTCCTCATTGCCACTAGTATTGTTGATCTTCACCTGATCTTTCAATGAATCCTTGATGGTCATTGCTTTCTTCAATTTACGCCCTAGACTCTCATGAGAGATTCTCATGAATCAGAAAATAAAGACATGGGATGGGTGAAGGTGTTTAGTGTGTCCATTTATGTCAATAATCAAAGCTATAAACTGAATAGTTTCTTTGTCAGGCAATATCAAAGGGCTCCATTTTCAAAAGAGCCTTAATAAGTGCTTATGCCACTGAGGCCACTATCTTGGCTCCTTTTATGATTTTATTATTTTTTTATCATTACCATTATTTAAACACTAGTTGAATCTTATTTGCTCTAGATCAGGGTCTTCCTTTGACTCATTAATTTAACAAATATTTATTGAGTGTCTACTTTGGAATAGACACTGTTCTTCATACTTGGTGTATATTGGGGAACAAAGTTGACAAAAATGCCTGTCCTCTGGGAGCTTACATTCTAGCAGGGGCCAGGGAACAGAAAGTACAATATTAAAGAATGAGCAGGCCAAAATTACTATCTGTGGATCTTAGGCAGAGGCCATGTGTACAGCTGTGCATTTTTTGTACTATACAACTTCTATGGAGTACCATTTACCTACTTGTTCTTGTGAATGATGCCACCCAGGATTGAATAGTTTACAGCCTGTGAAGCCTTGGCTGACAGTTCTGGTGCTGGGCCAGATTTAAGTAGAGGCAACAGCTTTTGGTCCAGTGCCACATGAGTTCTTGAGAGTGGATAGGCCTGAATTTTCTGAAGGAGTGGGTTTAAAGCTTGGTGAAAATTAAACACAAACGAGCACACAGTGGTTGCAACCTAAAGAAGTTAGAATTGACTTCAGTTAAACAGAAATAATTTATTTAATAACAAATGATATCAGAGGACACAAAACTTTTCAAATCTCTTTATATCCTAGTGAGAGACTCGGTGCATGGTCAGGCTAATTTTCTTATCTACTGTGAGATCTTTCTAGTTAACCTTACCAAACTGCTTTTCCCACCAAACACATCAACTGATATTTAAGCATAATTACCTTAAATTACAAAAACAGCTTTTTGCAGGCCATATCACCTGGATCCGACATACAAGTTCTGAGTAGAGTTTGCCCATCAAGCACAGTCATGCCACACTGCCCTAAAGTTACATGATGCCAACTACACAGGTTCTTGCCAGTCACTGTCCACTGCTGTGTCAATGCTCAGTGTGGAGCCATGCTTTGGCTTGCACGTGCCAGAAGGGTGGAGTCTGGCATGTGCCAAAGGCTGGCTTTGCCAAGTCTTATTTCATTTATCCCCAAGAGACAGGTCCTGACACTGGGACATGTATACATGAATGTCCGGTGGTTGACTTGTCTTGGAGTTTTTATTTCCATTTCTACTTTATTGATCCTCCAGAAATGGATTATCAGGAATATCTAAGTTCAGTTACAATAATTTCCTTATTCTCTTTTATATTTTTGTTTTCCTGTGAAGTTCCTGACGCAGAGCTGAGTGAATGAGCAAAATGCTTTGGCAGTGAAGTGCAAAGGTCTGGCTCGGATCAAATTGCAAAGTTTGTGGTTGTAGTCTGGGCCAGCAAATAAAGTGGCTGCTTCTAGAACAGAAATATGGAAATAAAGAGACCTATTAGAATCTTTAACCTCAATTTTAGTCTGGAATTTTTTGATACAGGTTATATAACAGTTCTGAGTGAAGCAAGTTGCCTAAACAAGTTGATGGAAGTGGAGAAAAGAGAACTCTTAGAGTACCTAAAAACCTTTCTGTCTGGCTACTCTTTATTTACTTTAGCTGTAACAATTTAATTTTACTTTCTTTGAATCAGAGGATGATATATTGGTATGGAGAGGTAGTGTTTTTCCTGGAAGTACATTCAGTGAGGAAATCATGGTTTATTTTATAAGTAAGCATAATTAGATAATATAATAAGTATACAGTAATGTCTTTAGCTGGGAGGTAGTGTAATTTAGTGGTTAAGAACATGAACTTTTGAGTAAGATAAAACTAGATTTATGTCTTACTTCCTTTAGTTACTGCTGATGACCATGGGCATGTAACATTAACTCTGAAACTAGTCTCATCATTTTTTCTTAATGTTTGTTTATTTTTGAGAGAGAGAGAGAGAGAGAGGGGGAGACACAGAATCTGAAGCAGGCCCCAGGCTCTGAGCTGTCAGCACGGAGCCCAACATGGGGCTAAAACTCAAGAACTGTGAGATCATGACCTTAGCCGAAGTCGGACGCTTAACCAACTGAGCCACCTATGTGCCCCAGTCTCATCATTTTTAAGTAGAAAATTATGGTACCTAATGTCAGGATGTTGTCATGTGGATTAAGTTATATAATGTAAGACACCTTCTTAGTGCTTAACTCAAGCAAAATGCTTAATTGTTGCTACCACTATTATTCAATTATTTGGAGATATATTTAGTAGGTTTTAAAAAATAATACTATTTTTCTCCTAGAACAAGTTAAGTAGATTACTAGGACATGAACAAATTATAGAATTTGGTTAAAAGTTTGAAAAACTTACTGATAATCCATAAAGTCTTGGTTTCTTTGGTGGAAAGTTATTTAATAGTTCTCGCAATAATAGCATTATGCTAATGTCAAAAATCATATATTTGGTTGAAGTTTTTTGATCTATTATCATAGAATTAAACTTTTAAAAGTCTTTGGTTTTTAATCTCCATTTTTGATGCAAAATGCTAGTGCATTTTTCTAAAATTCTTTTATATTTGCAGATTAATGCTACCATGTTTTTAATAAATTAATCTAGTAGGCCTTTAATTTCATTAACCCTATGGCTTGCTTTGTGTTTTGAAATTTGGGGATGGATGATTGAAATGGGTAATTTTTAATGTTTATTTTAAAATATAAGTGACCAGAGGCATAAAATAATGTCTAACTACTAATTTTGTTCCTTGGATGAATTTAGAAGATAATGTTTTATTTTTGTTTTTTCTAAATATTCTATATTATTTCCTTAGCGGTCTTTTGTTTGTTTCCATGGGTTTATTGCTATTGTCATTGATACTTGTTATTTAAAGGTGTTATTAAGTTGTAGTTGTATTATATTACATCAGAAAATGTAGCCTATAACATTACATATATATATTTTTTCATCTGGTTGGCGGGATAAAGGCTGAATTTTGGAAATGTTTTAACATGTTGGGGGAAGAATTTCCTGTCTTCATTGTTTGAATGGAGTCATGTATTAGGTTTCTCCAGAGAAATGGAACCAATAGGATATATAGAGACATATAGAAAGAGATTTGTTATGCAGGGTTCCCTCATGTGATTTTTGAAGCTGAGAAGTCCCATAGTCTTCCATCTGCAAGCTGAAGACCCAGGAAAGCCAGTGGTACAGTTACAGTCCAAACCTGAAATTCTAAGCAGAGGAGACTATTGTGTAAGTCCCAGTCTGCTTCTGAAGGCCTGAAAGCCAGAGGACCAGAGGATGTAAATCCTGGTTCGAGTTCTAAGGCTGGAGAACCAGGAGCACCAATGTCCAAGGACAAGAGAAGATCGGTGTCCTAGCTTAAGGAGAGAGTGAATTCATCTTTCCTCTACCCTTTGGTTCTATTTAGGCTTTCAACAGATTGGATGAGGCTCGCCTGCATTGGTGAGGGGGCTTTTCCTTCATCTACAATTTAAATGCTAATCTCTTCCAGAAACATCCTCATAGACACACCAGAAATAATGTTAGCTCAGTCAAATTGACACATAAAATGAACCATCACAGGCCATGAGTCCAGTTACATATACATAAGCTACTTTTTAAAAAAATGAAATATGTATTTAATTATATTATTGGTATATGTATTCATTAATTTTCCTGAACATTTTAAGTATTTTAAAGTGGGACCAAAGGTAGACTATTAGAATATCCCAAGACATTTAAAATTTTTTATGTTATTATATCTTTCACTTTTATATTTGTAATATGATTTATACTCAACTATAAAGTCACAGCAAAGAAAAGACAGAAAATGCAATTTGGATGTTTCTATATTCTCAGTTTTCTCTAATACCATTCCATATTTTTTTCCATAAGTTGGAAATTATCTATACTTTTCTATAATTGGTACAATGAAAGATATTAGATGCCCTTCTTTAAAAACTACATATCAATGATATTTTCTATGAATTCACAATTAGAATAGGAAATAATCTGTTATGTCATACCTGTGTGGACTCTCATTTAAGAAAATCATAATTTATACGTAAAAACATTGTCAGGTATGCACATGCATGTGTATGAAAGGAACTATACAAAAAAATATACAAGCTTATCTCTGAGGAGTATTGTCGGTGTGAGTTCAAACAAAGGAAATAAAAACTTGGTATTAAATTTTTTTTATACTTACAGTGACTGCCAATTTGAAATATGATCCAATAAGTGATGAAAGAATGATGTATGATCATTATTTTTGATCAGAGACAACAAATATTATGATGTTAACTTGGTAAAAAAACAAACAACAACAACAACAACAACAACAGCAAATAGCACTGCTTTGGAAGTTTGAAGGCCTGGAATCAAATCTTATGTGAACTTAGGTGATTCTGTTACTTCTCATCTATAAATAGACAGGGTTGATAATATTTTATAGATTAATGAGTTGCATGTATTAGTGAAAAAGCAATTCAATTTTTTGTTGTTGTTTTTCTAAGACGCATTTCACAATCAAACCCTTTTATTTAAAGGTGATGATGTCCTAAGTTCTATGTGGGCCTTGTCTGAACAAGCATTAATTTAGGGCTTACCCAATCTGAATTACCGAATTTCTTTTGGTCAAACATCTGGGTATAGATATCCGTCACTGTAACCATTCATTGATTCATTGTGCTTTTTGATTCATTCCACAAGCCAAGCACTCTGCTGGGTGTCAGGGATGTAGATGAGTGGCAGAGCCCCTGGGTTGCTAGTGGAAGTGATATAAACGTATACAAATAATTGAAACACACAAAAATTAGAGTAAAACCAAAGTATAATAAGAACACCTCTACTTCTGAGAAAATTGGGTAAGGCTTTAAGACAGAGGTGACATCAGAGATATGTATTGATATAGTAAATGTCTATTGAATGCAGTATATGGTTGTGCCCAGCACCCAGTGCAGGGCAAGAACATGGTTGTTACTGAAGGAAAAAAAAAAAGATGTGTAATATGCCGATACACAAAAGCATACAATAGTGTGGCTTTTTTAGGTTGTAGAGAGACACTGGGTGTTGCAATAGGTATATCAGATCTGGGGAGGAAGTGGCCAGAAGTAGCTGAAGTAACATAAAGAAGTAGCTTTGAGACTGATCATAAGGGCTTTGTGTGTTTTACTAAGATGTTTAGATTGCATCCTGCACAATGCACCAGAACCATTGGAGGTTTGGCAGTAGGAGAGTGAAATCTCTGACCTATTTAGAAAGGTACTTCAGTGATTCTGCAAAAGGAGAAACTACTGGAGAGATTGTTGTGAGAATAGCAAAGGATAAAGCTCTGGTAGAATTTTGGAGGGAGTTTCAAGAAAAGTGTAAAATTAAAAGATTTCTAGAGTAAAATGGACATTTCATGACTGTTAAGAGTGTTGGAGAAACAAGGAAAAGATTATTCATTCTAAGCACAACTTTGAACCTACACTTTATTAAATCCATATTGTTAGACATTGGTTTAGGTACAGGGTACACAGAGACAAACAGGACCCAGTTTTTCCCTTATAAAACATTGCTTGGTGTTTCTTCTAGTGAGATTTTGGTTTTTGTGATCATGGCAATAATTGATTAATACTTTCTTAATGTATAGGATAAGGTTAAGCTTTCTCCAAATATAGAAATTAATCAGTGGGCTAAGTCTGATTGCTTTCTTGAAATTTCTTCAAATTTATCTTCAATATTTTGATGTCACTGAGTTGGTATACTATTCTCTGTTTCTTTCTAAATTACTTAGAGAATGAAAATATTTGTGCAGAATTTTCAAGAATAATTTATTACTGCATTAGGGAGAAATATAAATGTATTACCCCCCAGATTTTCATTGCAGTTTGCTTTTGAATATTTGTGGATTCAAAATGAGTAGAGAGGATGGTAATTAGTGTGCAGATTTTTTTAATTGTCTATAATAGGAAGTTAATTGGTGTTTTCCTTAAAGAATGAATTTAAGTAAATGTGATTTGAAAAGTGTAGTGTTGTTAATCGCACTGATCCAAGTAGTGGAGACTATTGATTGAGTAAAATAAGCAGTTTTGATTGTTAAACTGCAGGCCTCCTTCTGGGAAACCAGAATTAGATGGCGGTAATGATTATAATACTTAATACGTGATGACTCTGACCTAACTCTGGGTGTATTTTTACAAAGATTAGCTCATTAATTTAAGGGACCTGAATTCTGTATTCTGACCCTTCATCATCTGCCCACTGTATCCTTTTCATTATCTCGCTTCGCCTTTTCCTAGTATAATTCATCTAGCCCACAGCTGCTTGCTGTTGGAATCCCTTTACCTTGCAAATTGTCTTCTTATCTGGAATGCAAAAAATAGGTGCAACTCTAGCTACCTTCTGTGGCATCCATGTGGTCCAACAGAAACATATACCTTGCCATGCCAAATGGTGGAAATATAGGCTTACCCAGTGGTATGCCTTATCTTGGCTCTGCTATCTCCAATATTATTTTCCCACTCCCTAGGCAGACCTGAGACTGATCTGCTGCTTATCTGCCCAAACAGACATCTAACCAGAGAATGGAATGCCTAAATTCCTTTCTTGAAGGCAACACATGTAGTCTCTCAGTAGTTGCTACTCTTAACAATAGCCTCTTATCATGAACATGGATTCCACCCAAAGCAGAGGGCTTGATGACAACCCTGTTCCATCACAGATTCTATGGAGGAAATGAAATAATGGTTGGTTGTAGCAAGGCCAGTTTTGCCTCTTTTTAGTAAGCGACTTATAGACTCTTTTAAATGTAAAATACTTCGCATCTCTCACAAGTCCGCACCAAAAGGAAAATTCTCACATATCATCCTGTTGCAGGTAGATAGTTACATATGCATCTATACAAAATGAATTCTAGATACCTTTAGCTATCCTAGTCACAGAAGTAATAGAAAAGTAAACTTCTAAGCAATGAAAGAACACTCCCTCAGAGAGCCTTGGCTTTCAATCTGACCAAACTCAGGTCGAAACATTAGAATTTTATAGAGGTTTAGCTTAATGATTTACAAATGTGATTGAGGAGTTTTACTTAGTTCTCTCAAATGGAAGAATTAATCTGTTCCATGTTCATACACTGAGAAATGACAACTGTCAGTAAAGAATGAGCGTCTACCTCCCCCCCACAGTCCTCTAATACCACTGTTTTTAAGAAAATATGAAAGTATATAAAAATAAAGTATTTGATGACTTTATTGAGCTATACATAAAATGTACCTATTTAAAGGATACAGTTCAGTATCTTCTGTTATGTTCAGAGTTGTGCAACCGTTCCCACTATTACTTTTAGAACATTTTTCTTACCCCTCAAAAACAATCCCATACCCATTCACAGTCACTTTCCATATCCTCATCCTCCCAGCCCATTGGCAATCACTAATCTACTTTCTGTTTCTAAAGATTTGTCTGTTCTGCACATGTCATAAAAGATAGAGTCATACAGCATGTGGTCTTTTGTGACTGGCCTGTTTCACTTATCATGATGTTTTGAAGGTTCATGCATGTTTTAGCATGTTTCAGTATCTCATTAATTTTTATTACAGAAAAAAATATTATGAGTAAAATTAAAAAAAAAATCTGTGGAAGATTAGATTTTCCATGAAGAAATTTAGAGATGGAATTAAGCATGCAGAAGACTTATTGATGAATAATATCTGTGAAAGGAAAGAGCTGAAGCAGGACTGTAAAGGGGGCTATCAGACCATGATGCACATCACCGTTCGTGGTCCCCAGAACAAAGATCGCCTATTGGAGGAATCCTCCATTGGGAGGGAATGGCCAGGCTCTTATACTACTGCCTTGCTTGGTGATTGGCCAGGGGCTGTCCTGAGAATAAGATGGAAGACTGAGGCAAAGCCAGATAAACCTTTCAGCTAGAGGCTTTTAGCTAAACCCACTGCAGACCTTTCTTAAAGGGCATTTTGAGTGTCACATCTGTTGCTAACACAGCCAAAATAAGCATCTGTTAAAAACGAAGAGCTCCAGGTATCTGGGTGTGCACTCTGAAAGTGCTGCCTCCACTGCATATTCATTTGTTGTCTTCTCTCCCTCAACAGTTGGAAGGCAAAGGCTTTCACCTCCTTACTTCTGGTGTCAACTTTCTTCAAGTAAGAGTCTTTCCACACAGTGGGGTCTCAATAGATGCTGTTGGGAAGCCTGTGTGGCTCAGTTGGTTACACATCAGACTCTTGATTTCGGCTCAGGTCATCCATCATCTCCCACAAACTGGGATTGAGGCCCGCTTCGACTCTGCTTGGGATTCTCCCTCTCTCTCTCTTTCCCTCTCCCTGGCCTTCCCCCACTCATGTTCTGTCTCAAAAATAAATAAATAAACATTTTTAATGCTTTTGATTGACAGATCTAGACAAGCAAGAAACACATTTATTTGGACCTGAAGTCTTCTTTTTTGGCACACAATTAAAGAGTCCACTACCTTTTACAACTCCACACTGAAGTGGTCCAGAGGATTCCAAAGTACACATGAAAATTGCCCTGGAGCTGTTAGGTGGCTTCCTCAAGGGTATACAACCAAGGTAATGATAACAAAAATAGAAATCACAATTCTGTACAATGCACAGTGCTCACAGCACACTGACAGCCATCATTGGCAGTGAATGGCCATGTTTAGGTAATAAGCTTTAAAGACTTCTGCCTCTCTTAACACTGCACCTCTGCAGCTCCAGAGCCACTTCTTATTGAAATCTTCTTATGAATAACTATGACCATATGCTCCATCCAGTGCCCAGGTGTCCAAACCTTCCCTAATTCCACATACCTCACTGTGAACTGGGAAACCAATCTGTACTCCCTCAGCCATGAAATTTGCCACTCAGAAAACTGCATATTCATAATTTGAGAACCTGTAATGATGCCTTGTAACTGACGGATGATCTGATCTCTAGGCACATACTGTTTTTAGTTTTACTTATTGACGATGGAAGAGATTTTTCTCATTTCTGTGATGGATCTTTATATACTTTTTATGAATCATGGTGACAGTGTGATAAAATTAAGAAATCCCATTGATTCAGTTATGAAGGACTTCATTGCTCAGCATGCATGATAAACCTGCATCATTGTTTGCACATAATATACATATTTAGGGACATAATTCATTTCAGAGTACCTAGCACACTGTGTGATCATAGAGAAAGCCTTTAAAATTTTTTTTTCTTAAATTCCTTTGGGGCAAAAGCAATGGAAACAGTTTTGGAAAATAGTGGAAAGCCACATATCATGAGGAATTAATTAACTAAAATTTATTGTTTCAAAACTTTCATTTCAATCACAAAAATAAGTGATTATGTGCATTTTTCAACTGTCATAATCTTACCAAGGGATAGATTACTGCAGTTTCATTCTTGATAACTTGAATACTAACCCAGAAAACACTATCTTACATTCTCATAAGGAACCTCTCTCTGCAAAAATACATTAAATTAGCAGAATATTTGACCAAAACATACATATATTTTAATGTTTATTTTAGCTAAAATATAGGTAGGGGGGCACCTGAGAGGCTCAGTCGGTTAAGCCTGTGCCTTCGGCTCAGGTTATGATCTCACAGTTTGTAGGTTCGCGCCCTTCATTCTGTGCTGACAGCTCAAAGCCTAGAGCCTGCTTCAGATTCTATGCCTGACTTCTCTCTCTACCCCTCCCCCACTCATGCCCTGTCTCTCTCTCTCAAAAATAAATAAAAATATTAAAAATAAAAAAAATTCAAAATAAAATAAAATATAGGTAGGATACCCAGTGTCTTCCTTACTCTGTTCTGACACAAAGACATGATAGAAATTAGTAAATAAAACTCGAATTCAAGCTCCTCAAATAGAGTTTGAAAATAATACATTTATACTTAAAAGATTGTCAGATGTTAGAAGCAAAAAACAAGAGTATATTTCCTGAAGATGATGAAAGTAAAATGTACCTAATATCTAAATGGAAGCTTGAGCAACAGTACATATATACTCCCAGAAAACAGTAACTTGGCTGTTAAATTGCACTATGCCTTTGTCTTGTTGAGATATTTGATATCCTGGATGGCTAAAAGTTAAAAAAAATGAAAAACACAGTAAAGGATATCTCAATACTGAGCCTGTTCTGCTCAATGTAAAGTTCAACCTATCTACTGTTTCTGCAACTTGAACCCTGCTATATGTGCATGCATATGCACATTATACTCCATCCCCTCTTCATGGTTCAACAGTCAGTTTTCTTGTGAAAGGTTGACAGACAACTAACTCTAGGGAAAATAAAGGTGGGCTTTTTGAATGCCAGAATGTGATCGAAAAAATACACATAGACTATATAGTATTATTAGGAATGGATGTACTTACCTATTAGGGTTGATATGGTACTGGCATTCCAATGCTATGCCAGTCACACAAACAGATTTTTTGTTTTTCACAAACATATTTTTGATCTGTATTGAGTGAATACTTGCTGTCTCCCTATTTTTACTGTGCTGGGTATTATACTATGTCCTAAGTGGAGACATATTTGACACTCACTAGACATTCAGAAGAATGTGAACCCTGTTCTCAATGCCACTGTCTGTTTTAAGTGTCCCTAAGAAGATAGGGCCTGGAAATTATCTTAGATGATTAAAGAAGATATCCAGTGTGGTCACCTAACCTGTCTTGAAGCATGTGATATCTACTGGCATAAAAGCAGGAAGAACCCTAGAGTAATTACCATGAGTTAAAATGACAGAGAGACACATTTGACCTAAGTGTGAAGAGGTGAAGTACAAAGTTAGACCATTTGAATTTAACTATTTTTATTCATTCCACAGAGATTTACTAAGGCCACTCTGCACCAGGTTTTGTTCTGTATATTTATATTTAATAAGTAAAACTTGCGCTTCTCATCTGTGGGAGCAGGATTAGGGAGGGGAGGCAAGCAAACCAAGATGAGCATTGGCCAGTGGTATGGAGAATGTCTTCCTGTACTAGTTAGACAGTTGGACCAGATGTCTCCTGTAGTCCTGCATAGAGCTGAGTTTCAGTGACTCCATATTAAATAACACTAGTTAGCAAGGCAGTATATGGTAAATGCCATAGGTGAAGTATAAAAATAAATTCTATAGGAGTTAGAGGAGAGAGAATTGTTTTCTTTTTAGAGTAATCTTAGAAGGCTGTACAGTGATAAAAAAGGGGATTTGAAGTGAGCCTTGCAGGATGGGTAAGACTTAGAGTAAAAGGAAATAAATGGTCTAAGAAGGGAGAGCAAAATGAATGAAGGGTTGAAGAGACAATTTCCCAGTGTGTTCAGGAGGGTAGTATTAAGCATCCTGGTCACAGTCATGACTATTGTAGAGGAAAAACAGGGACTTAGCCTAGAGAAATGGGTAGGGTCTTTGCATGGTGGAGAGGGAATGCTTCAATCCTTTACTGATGGAAGTACAAAAGAATACCTCCATATGTTCATTTGTTACTTAATATAATATTTTATGCCCTCAGAGACAGATCAGGGTACTATTTCCTTTTTCCAGCATCATTAAAACTTGAGATGTACTTGAGTCTTTTCTCCTCAGAGGAAAGTATAAGGGTAGGTATGCACTGTTTTGACTGTCAGCTGCTGCTTTTGGTTCACTGCTGAGATAACAGTTTACTCTTATTCAAGCTGTTAAAGTATTAGTTCAAAAACAGGGTTTAAGTAGGAAATAGGTGATCCAGAGAATGACATTGCTCCTCACTGAGTACAAGGTTGCACTCCAATCAAGGATGTTGTTCTCCAAGTGAAACAGAATTCAAATAGAAGATATAAAAGAAACCAAAGGTAGTGAGTGTCTCTGTGGTAAATAGATAAGTTCTCTTGATTTTCAGTGATACTTTTACTACTATGCTAGCTCTTACACAGTTGTCCAATGTGCAAAAATAATTCTAATATTTGCATTGACACAAATGGTGTAAGATGAAAAAATTACAGAAATCTGTGTTTACATATATATATTTATATATGAGTGTTAAATGCACATGTAGTAAGTGATTTTTATGAACTATGCACAGAATTGAGCAGTACTGAAACTAAGCTAGGGATTGGGATGAATACATTCTATTATATTTATTTTATTTTTTAGTTATTTTTTTCATTCTATCATGTTTAAAGTGAATGTGTCTCTTGGCTGTTTTCCCTCTATTTATTATCTTACATCCATTCTGTGTTTTCATGTAAAGATGAGCTGAATGTACAGATGGCCAAAAACTTTTAATGACAGCTAATAAAGTCAACATGAGTTTTCCATGCATATTTTTAAATAATTTGCCTTTTAATATTTTAAATATTTTATTTTTAATTATTTTAAATATTTTATGCCTTTTGATACTGCCATGTTTAAATGTAGAATGGAAACTATAGCTTGTGTGACTTCTTACTTGACAGTCTGAGGTGGATGGAAGTAATACTAAAGTGTATTGAATGATTGTAGTCTTTCCTTCCTTTTTGGCTTGTCTCCTCAGGTTTCTCTGAATTTCTGCTAAAAGAGCATGCCTCATAATGAGGATTACTTCTAGGCATGAGCAGCCAGTGAATGCTGTCCTAGAATTAAGGGATATTCCACTCTGCACTAAAGAATTATGGTTATATCCTAGCCAATTCTGACCCTTTGCAGAACTTCATCACTGGGATTAGTGTTCTTTGTACTTGGTACAATCAAATAGTGCTCATTTTGTGGCTGTGGCAAACCATCTGTCCGTCTCTAGGCCAGATTCAGCTCAAAGTTCTGTTTCTTTTAATCTCCACAGGGCTTTTATAGTTTTTTTTTTTTTTTTTCATTTTGCATACCTGAGTGAGTGCTACCACTGTCATGTTTATTTCTTAAGATGCTCTATTTAGAAGCAGCACCATTGTCTGGCCCTCAAATCATTGGTGATAGAGTCTTCTGCAGTGGCTGGAGGGTTTGTTGGAGAAGAACTGAAGCGACAATAGAATCTCAGTCCTACCCACAGGATGCTTATGTCGGAAATTTCAGAGGGCTTCCAAAGTATCTGTCTTTGAAAGAAGTATTCCCTGGCTATTCTGATGTACAGGCAGCATTGGGAACTATTGGAGTAGTGATTCCTGGATTAGAAGAGTGACTACTGCAATTAACTAAACAATATACACTAATTCAAAGCTTAGACTGTTGCAGTAATTCTCAAAGGGAAAAAAACCCTCAAAAAATAAAACAGCAAAACCTAAATTTAATAATCACTAGTGATAAATATCTCATGTATGTTATGATAGTCTATTAATAGAACCTTTTCTTCTCATCTCAGTTTCTTGACTTTGGCCTCTATGTTATATCCCTCTCCTACTCTTTGCACATTCCAGGGCCCTCACTCTGCCTTCTTACCTTGGTGTCTAAGCTTCACAGACATTTCTTTTTCAACTGAAATTATTTTGTTTACTCTTTTATTTCCTTTTTCCTTTTCTGGAATGTAAGCTTCATGAGGACAAATCTTTGTTTTGTTCGTTTCTATATTCCATGGATTTAGAACAGTGGATGCTCCATTAACAGAGCTGAGTAGATATTTATTAATAAATTTATCACTTTCCTTAACTCCCTATCTTCCTATTGTGTCTTCTGTTTCCTTTTCTTTTGATTAGAAATTTCTAAGATTTTGAGGCCATTTTTTTTATCTCTAAAGAAAAAAAATACATTTTCATATTTACAAAATAATATCTCAGTTGTTACAGTTACTGTAGTTATTATCACCTAACCTGGATTATCCTGTTATTTAGGGGCAATTTTAAGAATTGATAAAGATATGATAAAGATATTGATAAAGATGATAAAATGATAAAATTACCAATTTTTAAGTTTCAATCATTCTTCTTTAATGTTAGCTTTGCATACCTCACAGAGGTAATGTGATGATTAATGTCTGTTTAGTAATTGCAAAATAGTAAGGCGCCCTGGGAAAAATAGTTTTATAAATGTACATAATTAGTATTATAGTTTTCTCATTTGTAGAACACAGACAGAAAAATACCTATTCCCATTCACAAGGGTATTATTGGGATTAATTAATTAATGTTTACAAAGCAGCCAGAATGTGGGGGAAAACATATTTCCTTTGCTATGTAAAGTGCATTTGAAAGGCAAAGAGGCAAATTGTGTTTGCAGTTTAGAGTTATTATTTATCTTGAATGTTGAGATAAATTGCTGTTTTTGCACGTGTCCTCGTCAACCACATACCAGATCCTTTTATATATATATATATATATATATATATATATATATATATATATACACACACATATTTTTTTTTTTTTTAGCTTCTATACTTGAACAGACACTATAGCCCTTTACTTCAGCTTCTGGAATCAACTGGTAAATGCTTAATATATTTCTTCTTTTTCAAAAGCAGCTCATTCTGAAAATGTAGAGGTGATTTTGTCCTGTTTTATTTTTTTTATGTTGACATGATATACTTTATTTTGTCCTTTGGATATGATTTTATGTAAAGCTACTGAATTTTTGACATCTTTACAGATGTAGGTTTGATGCTACAATTTTGGCTCTTTACTGTGAGTATTACACTTGACTTCATATTGCTGCATTTCAACCGAGTGGATTACTAAAATGTAGGTTCTGAGAAAATAGACACAAACTGCAGTCATGTTGCTTTCCTGCAATATTTATTTATTTTGTCTTCTGCTATTTGAAGTCTTTGAAATTAAAACTAAGCATTGATTTTATTTTAAGTGGGTTTCAAATGTGAATTTTGGCTCTAAACCTTGTCAGAGTACTCTACTTGCCTATTTAAGTTTGCATCTTTGTTACCTCCTTACCACAGTGTTTTCAGTGGATTGTAGCAGGCTCTTCTCAGTTGATATTGATCCCCCTTTCCTAATTTATTGCATATTACACAGCTAGTGATTGCATAAAGCCACAGGGATTATGTGATTAACTGTGGTATCTTTATACTGACTTCTAGTTGCTTAACTGGTACCAAACAACCAGGTCACAGCCAGGGGCTCTAGTTAAAGTAGTGTCAAGCAGTCATTTGGTTATTTTTACATGATCTTTTGATTGGCAAAATGCTGTATGAGAAAAGTAAAAATATGCTTGTGTAGAGAGAATGATTATTCTGCTCTATATTTCCCTCCCAGACCTCCACTTATCCCTCCCTCAATGATAAGTAGCCCTGAGAATATTTCTAGTTTTCTCTTTTGTTCTGGAAACCTTTTGGATAAAAATTTAGGGAAAGATAGTAAGTGTTGACAAGGAAAGATGAGGTGTAAAACTGAATTGTAAGGGCACCTAGGTGGCTCAGTCAATGTCCGACTCTTGATTTGGCTCAGGTCATGATCCGGGGTCATGGGATCGATCCTCATGTTGGCCTCCACACTGAGGGTGGAGCCTGCTTAGTATTCTCTCTCTCCCTCTCTGTCTGTCCCTCTCCAACTCTTGCTCACTCTCTCTTTCTCTCAAGATAAAAAATAAACATTAAAAAATCTCCTTTCTTGGGACACCTGGGTGGCTCAGTCGGATAAGCAGCCAGCTTTGGCTCAGGTCATGATCTCCTAGTTTGTGGGTTCAAGCCCCATGTGTCTGAGCTGTCAGCTGTGCTGACAGCTCAGAGCCTGGAACCTGCTTTGGATTGTGTTTCTCTCGGTCTCTCAAAAATGAATAAACATTTTTAAAAATCTCCTTTCTTAACAACAACTGAATTGCATAAGTATGTAAATGACATACAGATCCTTAGTGGGTTGAAGAAGAAACACAGGTTGGTCTGAAGGTTAGGTAAGGGTTATGCCCTGCTATAGTAATAAAAACCAAAAGGGCATCACTCAGCTTTGCTTTTTCTGTCCTTCAGGTATAAAACTTAAATTTTCTTTTTCTCTAGTGCCTTATCAAATAAATATAGATATTCTGATATGTAGTTAGAACATTTGGCTAATCATGTCATTGTGATTGTTACATGATGTATAAGAAATCTGCAAATAAAAAAATACAGTTCAACTTTAGTTAATATAATATATTTGGCTTTATGTTACTTTAAGGACCCATGAAGAGATGCAATGATTTCTTTGGGTGTTAGAGTGGGATTTGAATTCTTTAGATATGATGAAATTTTGACACTTTTTATTCCTCGCTCCAAACTGACAAAATATTTCACAAGTCAAGGGAAACATTGCAAGTGGAATGAAAACACAATGCCCAAGACTGCATAAATGCATCTTGTTTTATTTACATTTCTAGATTTTGCAAAGCTAAATAACTGGATTTTTTCTCTGTTTTGACAGAGTCATGTTGAAATGTAACCTAGTACTTCTTTTAAGGTACTTTTAACTAGAGCTGGAACTACAAAGACTGGAAGGCGAGAAATATATCTCAATTAACACAGCGTTATCCAGGAATGTGCTTTTTGTTGTTCTGACAATAAGATTTGTTAGACTATTTAATTTGTTATTTTTAACCTTTTAAATAGTTCAGCAGAAGATGGAAATGTACCAATATACACGTTTAGATATTTATCTCTTTACAATAGATCAGTCTCCACGTAACTATCATCTTGTTCTGTGGCACATACAATTATTTGCTTTGCTAGTTAGTGTGTTATGAACTTAGTTTATATTCATGTAAAATAGTATCACCCACTTTTATAGTAGAAGGCTCTCTGCCTTGAATCCATATGTTTTCTTTACACAAGTAGAGGATAGGAAAAAGTGTATATATCAATATGCAGTTTTGATTGGAGATGTATTTGTCTAAAAACCTCCATCACATTATGTGAAGATGAGACTTTGAGGTATCTCAGTTTTTGGTTGAAAAGTCAATGTCTGCCATTACTTTTTGTGTCATACATCATATTTACTTAAATAATGTCATTCATGATGTCACTTCTATTGACCATGTATACCAATAGTTAGCATAGTGCTGGATGGGATGAAAGTATCTCTTCTTGAGAAAATGGGTTAAAAATACAGTAAATTTGGAAATCGCATTAAAAGTTGTTTTTTGGGGGGGAAAGCATAAAAATTGAAGTCATTGAGCAATTTCAGCAAATGTTGGATGGCTCAGTGTGTTGAAGTTCTCATAGTAGAAAATTACATCTTTCACTGAACTTTTTCAACTGCACCAAATGTGATACATTTTTTTATGCTCAGGCAGAAGTTTCTCTATTCAACTGGGGGAATAATCCTTTAACTCAGAATTGCTAAATGATTAGTCTCTTGTTTGCCGTGAACCTTATTGTCTATATCCCCTGTTCAAGCAATTAATCTTGTACTGCCTTGCAGTGTTTCTTGGGTTCCCTTGTGTAGTTATTTAGCTCCTCCATTGTTTATGGCCCCATGTTGAACATATCCACAAGTAAATTATTGAGGCAGAGAACAAGAGGTGTGTGTGTGTGTGTGTGTGTGTGTGTGTGTGTGTGTGTGTTTGTGCGTGCGTGCGTGCGCTTACGTGTGTGTGTGATAATATGCTCTGAACTCCATAAATATTTTCAAAATACTGCAGATTTATAAGAAATTATGCAGATTTTATGTTATTTGAAGAATTCTAATACACTCAGTACTATAAAATAGGAAAGTACTGTATAATATCCACTAAATGAGTTATAGTTGTATAATTATGGGAAAAGACATCACAGATAAGAGCTGCCCCCTAAAATAAGTTGAAAACATGAAGGGAACCTATGGTCTTAGAAAGAAGGTGAGTTAGTGAATTGTGACCAGAGGCTGGGAAAGGGGCTAGTAATATGCACGGCCTTATCAAATTACATTTTACTCTAAGTGCCTAAAGTTTTCAAAGTCTTTGAATATATTAGTATATTAAGAAATGCAGCTTATGTAGGCTTATCTGTGACCAATCTGATTTCCTTTGACTGACAAATTGATTAGGAGAAATGTATATTATTTCTAGAGATAAGTGAAGAATGGGTGAAATAAATTGCACAGCAGAGGCATATTGCACTTGCAGATTTATGACTTATTAAACATTAGATTTAGATAATACAGAAAGGTGGTATCATAGATTTCCATGAGAAAAGTGTCTGAAAAGGCAGCCTAAAAATAATAGAAAGGAAGACAACATACACATTAATGGAAGAAAATGATTGCTATTGTAACAAGTAGGTAGCATTGGAAGCAAACTAATACTGTGCATAAAAAGATGATCACTATAAATGAATAGATAAGGTATATTAGAAAATCAGCAAAATCTAAATAATTTGAAATGCTTGCTCTTTCTTATCTCTAATAATTCAGAAGTATCTCAGTAAACAAAATTATAGACTAGGAATTATTGGGTAACTATAGTTGCTGATATCCCTTTTGTCTTTGGGATATGGCTAAGATGTATTGTTCTAAACCTGGTTGGAACAGGGATATCTCAATAATAAGCAGGAAATAAATCTTTCTGGGTTTTTATAAAATCAGTGATCATCTTGAGTGTCAACGTTTTGAGGCTGATACTTCATGTGCTTTCCAAAATCTTCTATTCCTTTTACTTAAGTTTTTGTTTCCACCTGAATTAGAAAAGAGAAAGTAGGTTTACTTGGTTAATCACCAAATAAGTAGTTCAGAATCACTTTTATAGTATTTGTGATATGATGAGTAGGTCATCAATAGAGGATAGATGATAGGCACATATGGATAAATCTCCATGTTGTTCTCTAAGGTAGACTATAAAAGAGGAATGGGAATCTTTCTTGAAGGCCTATCAGCCCCCATCTTGAAAAGCTTTTAGGTTCTTCCTTTAACTTCCTGAGGAAGAAAACAACAATTACAGATACTAGCAGCTTGACTTTAGCCAAAGGAGCCTCAGCAGAACTTGGAATCTTAGGTCCAACAAAATACAGCAAAAAAGCACCATAGATTGTGACATTATTATGTCATTATTGGCTAATATTGATCACCCAAATGTGAATCAGATACAGAGTTCTGCCAAGTACAGCAGAAGGTCTAACTGAGACGAATTTGTGCAGGCATCACTTCTAATTACCTAGATTTAAGGGCCCCCTCCTCATGCTCAGGATATTCTAACATGTTCTCAGGAAGTCTACCCTGGGAAAGAGTTTGAGAGGTTTGTGTTATAGAAAACAGAAAAGATCACAAAAGGATGAAGTAGGTCTTAGGTACAGAAATTGTAATGAACCTTCAAGTTTTGGATTTTCTTGGGCACTGGAGACTTACTGTGTCTTCTACTTCTGAGGTCATTGTCATTGTAAAAAAAAAAGAAACTGCTTTTATTAATCCATATTGCCTCATTTGTTCTGCCTGGTGACCAGTAATACAGGGATAGAACTTTAGGACTAGAAGAGAGCACAGTTTACAGTATTGGTGTGGTGGCTTCTAGGAATGGCTGTAGTTGCTACCTATTATGGAAATTTGTAGCATTTTATTTATTTTTTCTGCCCTTTGCTGCCACCAAAGAAGGTTTAGTCACAAGATAGGGTTAGGGTTGGGTAGGGAAGAAAGGGAGGATCAAAACTCTGCATGGTATTACTGAGTCTTGTCAATTGTGATGTAAAGATTTCAAGTAAATTCTTTTAAAATGTAATTATTTGAAACAGCTGTGGAGCATCCCAACTACCTCTGTAACTCTTGCCAGGGACTCTGTTGTGAAATGCCATCTAGAGATGATACTGAGAATTAACAGGAACTCATTAATTGATTTAAAACAAACAAACGAACAAACAGGAGCACCTGGGTGCCTCAGTTGGTTAAGCATCTGACTTCGGCTCTGGTCATGATCTCATAGTTCACTTCTTGGTTTCGAGCTCTGCATCAGGCTCTCTGCTGTCATCACAGAACCATCTCTCACTCTGCCCATCCCCCGCTTGCACTCTCACTCTCTCTCTTTTTCTCTCTCTCTCTCTCTGTGTCTCTCTCAAAATAAATACATAAACTTTAAAAAAATTAAATAAACAAACAAAACCCAAACCTGGAAGACATTTTTAGATCAGTATTTAAGGAGGTGAGCAATGCAAAAAGCAGTTGAGAGTCACAGAGATGTCTTTAGGAAACTGCTTTCTACCAGCAGCCAGTGTTAAAGCAACAACCACAGGGAACATCCAACTTGGTAAACTGTGGTAAACTGTTGTTGCTGAAAGCTACCACAAAGAGACAGTGTGGAAATTGAGCAAATGTAGAAGTACAACCTCAAGATCAGTGTCACAAGGCCTTGCTATGAAATGTTGGCCACTAGGTCTGACTTGGGAGGCATTACATGGAGTGTATGGGCCAATGGGACGTTGTCATGCTGAGTGTAATCTCTGACATGTCTCCATCACAGTACGAGTCACCCTTGAGGAAAAAAAGAGTCCTGGGCATCTCAAGAAACTGAAGACTGCTGTCTTTCACTGTATTCAAGGAAGGAGGCTGAATGACAATTTTACATGTTCCGGAAGGAATACAAGTGGAATTTCCTGGCAGTCATAGAGACATAGGCTCCAGGTTCCTGGTAGAATGTGTAGTCTTGGAAAGGATCAAGGTCAAGGACATCTCTCTGTTTGTTCTGTTCCTAATATTGGTACTATAGCTTATTATAAAATTGATAATTTGCATGAAGGCAATGTGGCATGCTTCATGTGACTTGATTTGTTTCCCTCTTCTCCATTATGTGGTTTATTAAAAATAATAATTTGTCAAAACTGTGCATAAGGGATAGTCATTTTTGTGTCTTGTTGAAAAATATTTCTATAAGCATACCAGTATGCAGAAAAATAATAATTGTAAATCGATGTCCTAATACAGATAATGTACACCCAATAGATACTCCAAAAAGTATTGATAATTTACTTAGATTCAAGGGCATATTGACAGTTTTATTATTATTCACTGCAGTTACTTAACATATGTTCCCTGGTAAACATTGGTGAGACGCAGTGTCCATGGAAACAAAAAATATATCATATACAAAAATATAAAGTAGGGGTGCCTGGGTGGCTCACTCAGTTGAGCAACTGACTTCGGCTCAGGTCATGATCTCATGGTTTGTGGGTTCAAGCCCTGCACCAGGCTCTGTGCTGACAGCTCAGAGCCTGGAGCCTGCTTCACATTCTGTGTCTCCCTCTCTCTCTGCCCCCTCCCCACTCATGTTCTGTCTCTCTCTGTTTCAGAAATAAATAAACATTAAAAAAATATATATATAAAGTATACTTTGTGTTTTGGGTTTTGGTGTTTGACATTAGTGTTTATTAACTTTGGAATAGTTACTATAGGAAAGGGCATTTGTAAAAGAAAAGAGTATTGAAAAAAGAGTTATTACATCCACTGCATCTCAAAAAATTTCCTGTATAAGGTAAAAAAACTTAAATTCCCTGAGTCTTTCTACTTTTTGTAATATTTTGGACTCTTTCTATGAAAAAGTCTCATGAAATGCAGTTGGTACCCACTCTACCCCCACCTTAATGTAGACTTGTACAACCAGAACCTTGCCTTGGGCTACCATCTTTCCAGACCCTTCTCTGGACATCTTCCTACCACACTTCTCCCAAAGGGACATGCCCAACTGAGCCCATGTCCACCTCTGTCCTGTCCTCAAATACCATGCCATTGGTACCAGGGAGCCAGAAACTCTCTATTCCAAATAAACCCTTGTTGTCCTTCCTGGCCCTGCTAAGGTTTCTTCCAGGATGTGTCTTGGAGGCTCAGGGAAGGGACAAGGAGAAGCTAATAAGGCACAGATGCAGCTGGTGGTCTCCAGGCACATGCCAGTCTTCTGATTGTCCTGATGAGTTCTGTTTTGGGAAGAGAATGGGGTGAGGCTAAGGGCTGGGTTCTCAGTTTGTACTGTTCCTCCTGGCCTTCCAAATGGTTCTAAATACTAAAATTAAAAACTAAACTAAACTAAAAACAGTCAGTTATTTCTGGATCAAAAATAACAATCTGTTTATGATTAAGTGAAAGAGAATTAAGATTGCATGAACTAACTTTTAAAAGTAAAGGAGTTTTTTTTTTTCAAATAGTATCTTTCCTTTTTCTTTTCTAAGTTTATTTATTTTGAGAGAGAGTGCATGTGAATAGGGGAGAAGGAGAGGCAGAGAGAGAGAGAATGAGAGAAAATCCCCAGCAGGCTCAGCATTGTCAGATCAGAGTCCATCACCGGGCTCAATCCCACAAACCACGAGATCATGACCTGAGCTGAAATCAGGAGTTGGACACCCAACTGACAGAGCCATCCAGGTGCTCCAGTATCTTCTTTTTTAGAATATTTATGTTCATATAACTATGATATTTAGTTGAAAATTGCTAATAGTTTCATCTATTGAAGATTTAGATATTGTATAAACTCATTAGTAGTCAATTTTAGGAATAAAACTAAAGGCAAGCAAAAAAAAACAAAAATCCCATGGTCAAATCATAAGTAATAGATTTCTACTCATTTCATGTATCCATGGGTAATTCACAGTTAGGTTTTATTTTTTTTTTTAAATGAAAGGGATTATATTCTTTCCATTTTTTTCTTTTTACCCACTCCTAAAAGTATTGTTTACCCAGGACTGGCTTAATTACTGTGTCTATGTGTTTAGTGTAGCACGTCTTTATAAGTGGCTGCTCAAATACTTCGAAGGTAATATTTCAGAATTTGTGGTGATGTAATTCATTGCAAGGGAAAGAGTCAAAATGAAGGCAATGTAAAATAATTTGGGAAGTTGTTAAAAATAATTCAGAAGTTGCATAGAAACTGAGTCATGAAAATCAAGGAAGTCCAGTTGTCCAAAAAGCAATTAATTGTAGTTTGTGATAAAGAATTTGGGATCGGAGGAAGGCGAGAAGGAGGCATAAGAATCATGTTATGGAACAGGAAATGATTCAGCAGCACATTAACTGTATGACACAAACAGGATAGAGAATGCTCTCATTTTAATTGGTACTGAAATTAGTGGCACAGAAATAACTATAAGAAATCTGGGTAGTAGATAGCAAACACTGAAGCCTTATCTGACCTGGAAGCAGTCTCAGAAGTAAAAATAAAATAACAGGAATAGTATAGACTACCAAAAAAATATAGTCAGCAAATGAGTCACCATTTATACTTCATCCAACAAGTATTTATCGAGTATCTCGTATGTGCTGTGTACTGAGCTAGGTACAAGGTACTTCAGTGAACAGAACAAGATGCTTGCCCTCTGTGGAGCTTGCATAAGTGGCTTTAAAACCAAGCTTACCCTTCATTTATTTCCTAAAAGATCCACATTTAATGATGTGTTTTTCACACATCCATAAAGAGTATATTTTATGGACATATGAGGGCATCAGTATGTCTGTAATTAAAAAAAATCTTGCAGTACAAGCTTTTGCTATATCTAAAAATGAAATACAAATGGAACTAGGGAAAGATTATTCTACAGGTAAGCAAACATCTGAAATAAATTGTTAGTGGCCATATTGGCACATCAGATAAACAATTTGACGATTCAGTGATTGATTTAAAAGATAATTTTCTTACTGTAATTGTTGTTTCTCTTTAACTTTTGTAAACCTGATCTAGACAGAGAAGTCTCTATTTCTACCCCTCAATTCACTACATCGCCTTTCTGCTTCTACCACTCAGTGTTTACCTCTAAGTTCTGATACCACATCTCCATCTCTGTGTCCTGTTAGAGATGGTAATAGCTTCCTACTATTGCTAGATCCTGGATGCTTGGTCACCCCCTATTGGTTCCCATAGCCCTCACCCGTACTTCTGTAGATTATCTGTTAATTAAACTGTCGTTTTAATTCTTTTGTGTGTGCTCCCAGGACCCTGAAAGATTCAAAGATATAAATAACAGTGATGAAAAGAAGCTCAGGTCCAAATACCTAGGTCCTCTCAGCTCTTAATCCACTTGGAGGATGGGGAAGTGTACTCTTCCAGAAGATTTTAACATTGAGAAGTCTTGGACAAAAACCATGAAGAGAATGTCTGTGTGAGAAAAGCTGAAGAATCCATATACTCTAACTGCATGAGTTTAAAAAACATTTAAGCCCATAGGCAGTATTAGAGCCACTTCTTTGAAAAGCTCCTTTGTAACATTTAAAAATATTCTCTCCAGAATTCTGTCATATTAGCATAGTCTAAAACAGGACCAAATACTGCATGAGAGATTAAAGCTAAGAATTATGTTTCTTCATCTTATTCTGTTTCTTAGATTAATGGTGAATGACCTATCCTGTGTGGCAATTTTCATTACCATTTGTTCAATCCCCTTATATCCAGACTGCTGTGGGAGAGACATTGAGCTGCACCGAGCACATTCCTCTGACCCCTGTTTGAAACATTCACATATAGAGAAGCTATCTAACATAGCAAATGACTTGTACTTGGGTTGAATCTTACCATGTTTGGGTAATTCCTTTTGTCCCTTCTTATCTTTTTTTTTTAAGAAAATTAGCTTCGTCTCTTGTACAATTTTGTTTCCCCCAAATTTGAATATCTTTCAAATGTTGGCATTGTATTGTATTGTAACTTTATTCGATGCCTCAAATTCAAACATGTTATCTTTGTATACATTTAGTTCTGGAAAACTAAAATTTCAAAGTTAAAAACAAGCTGACAGTATTAGGAGTAAGATGCAGTCTACTCTTAGGGACTAAGGGGTAGTAGCATGCACAGATGAAATATTCATTTTGCGCTATCCTTCCTAAAATAAGTCATCTCTTTCTAGAGCATAAATATCTTCTATTGCTAGTTTAAAGGTTTTGCCAATGCATTTTTTTTTAACTAAGCAGAGTTTGGGATTGATTTATGTAAGATAAAAATAGTCACTTTCTCTTCTTACAAAATGTGTCATATGCATTGAAATATGAAAGTTCATTTTGAGTAAATGGAACCACTGCACTTATAGAGCAAAGTTTACATGTATAACAGTGTCCTTACATGCATAAGTACTTAGTGCA